>NW_023416323.1:22391831-22659331 GCF_014108235.1 Myotis myotis | reverse complement strand
GTATTTACTGAAGTCTTAGACTTCCCATGCAAATTGGATCCTGAAAAACACTTGGCATATGCTTTGTCATTCTGTACAGTCTTGGTAGATACAGATGGTAGTCAGAAAGCATATGTCAGCCACTGTGGATGGACCAGGTTTTGCTTACAACGTGGGGATCAGGTGTTCTTTTTGGAGCACTGTGTCATAGGGTGATGTATATAAGTGGAAAAGAATGAAAAGCATATGCAAGGACCCTTGAAGATCTGTATAAGATGGTATTTAGGTTAGATGAGGTCTTTGTGCCAGTCTTTTGGTGAGTTCTCACATGATGGAGCGTCTACCTGTCTGTTACAGTGGGCAGCATGGTGTAGACATCAGAGGCACCTGCATCCAGCCTTCATTCTGCATTTGCAGAACAGCCAGCTCTGGGCACATGACTTGATGTTAGCTTTCTCACTGCTATTTACCCTGAAAGGTTGTTGCAAGGATTGAAACCACCATCTGTAAAGCACTCAGCACAGTCCCTGGGATAGCATAAGTCAGTGATGGCGAACCTATGACACCTCTGACATGCGAACTCATTTTTTTGGTTGATTTTTTTTTTGGTTAAATGGCATTTAAATACATAAAATAAATATCAAAAAGATAAATCTTTGTTTTACTATGGTTGCAAATATCAAAAAATTTCTATATGTGACACGGCACCAGAGTTAAGTTAGGGTTTTTCAAAATGCTGACACGCCGAGCTCAAAAGGTTCGCCATCACTGGCATAAGTGCTCAAGAATGAGCACACTGGCGCTGTCAGAAGGGAGTGGGATAGAGGATTGGGTGGAAAAGGTGAAGGGATGAAGCAAAGGGAAAAAACCTCATAGATACAGACAACAGTATGGTGATTATCAGAGGGAAAGGGGGTTGATGGGTGGTAGAAGAAGGTAAAGGGGGGATAAATGGAGATAGAAGGAGACTTGACTTGGAGTAGTAAACACATAACACAATATAGAGATGATGTATGATAGAATTGTATACCTGAAACCTATACAATTTTATTAATTAGTGTCATCCCAATAAATTAATAAAATGATTTTAAAAGTTAGCAGATATTAGATCATGTTTCATTTCCCCCAGAAGCCATGTGTTCATTCCCGAGCCTGCCTTTCAATGCCTTATGCCCCTTCCCTGACTTGTGAATCTGTGATTTCAGTCCTCAGTCCCATCGAGTATTTCCTGGTTCCCCAAGAGGCGTCTCTTGTGCATTCTTGGAGTGTTGGCTTTACTAATTCATGGTTTCTGCCATCATGTGAGGGCTTCCATTTCTCCGTGGTCCATAAGACGTGAGGGCCCCTCATCAGTACCACTGATACTGGAGCCCATCACCCCTGACCACACTGATGTCTATGCCCACCTTCTGGGGCTCCCAATAGTGCCACACCCTCAGGAGCTAGAGAGCAGGGATAACTTTTCTGGAAGCCTTAGTCCATGAGAGCCCCAGTGTTTCCCTTCAATCTTGGAGAGTGTGCACCCTGCCCCCAGGTTGTATCACACTTGGCCATGTGGGCCCTAGATGCTGCTTGCATGTCTCCCTGTTCTGAGGCCCATCAGGTACACAGATAGCTGTCTATGGGAGTCATCTGGAAAATCTGTCTTTCAGACAATTGCTGTCCTCCCAATTTCCTGCCCTTTCAAAAGGGATATACCTCCCTGCAAAACCAGCAAGCACGTCACCCTATGGAATGTGACCCAGAGCAGGTGCTGTCAGTTCAACAACCTGTATTCCAGATTTCAGTTGCAGTTGCAACCATTACAGCAAGTGACTAAAACTCCTCTGGCGGCTGTCAGAGGGGAGTGGGGTAGAGGATAGTGGGATACAGGAAGACCAGCCGAGCTGTGGTTGGAGGAAAGTCCCAGCCCCTTGTAAAGAACTTTCCTGCAGAGAACTCTGCAAAATTGGAACTACAGGAGCCCAACCTCTGGTCTGACACCCTTAGGGCCAGATGTGTTTCAGAGGTTTTCAGATTTTTGGAAGGTGATATGCTGCATATTCTGTGCATTACACAGTTGGGCAAACATATAGCCTAGGGCACGGCCTAAGGGTTCTTTTGGTAATTACAGTTTTATTGGTACACAGCTACCCCCCTTTGTTCACATGGTATCTATGGTTACTTTCAGCTACAGTGGCAGAGCTGAGTATGCAAGACACTGCCGAATGCCCACAAATCCTGAAATATTTACTATCTGGCTCTCTATAGCAAGTTTGCTAAACCTTGTGTGATGTAACACCCTGGGGGCAGCACCTTGTGATTAAACACATGAATATCTCTGTGTCAGAATGAATGGATCCTCATACTCAGTGAGATAAGTAACTCCATCAGCTCTATGTAGCTTTGGCTACCAAATGGTTTTTGAAAAAACTGTCCATGTTCAGAGCTTTGGCGGCTTCATAAGGTCCTTTTCTGCTCTGACACTGTGAGTGGATGCACAAGGCAGCAGGATGGGCTGCTTATGTGTGTCTCCTTTTGTTATTGGTAAAATCACACTTGTCATGGCTTCAGCCTTTTGCTTTGAGTCCAGATTGCTGCCTTCAGGCTGGGGCCCTGGGGCTTCCCTTGTACCCTGGCTGGGGTGGAGCTGGCAGCATATGACTCCCTGTTTATTTGTTTTTATATTATTTTATTTTTGTAGATGTAATTCCTTATTCAATTGGGCCACTACACAGATAGATAGAAAGTACAAGGATTCCCCCCCCCCACACACATCCTAGTGCAAATCAAAAGAACAATATCAGATCGTTCAAGGCCTGTCAGTGGATGTGGTAACCGCCCTATGCATGTTGTGTGTCCTGCGTGGCTGGCTTCCACATCGTTCCTGAAGCTGACCTGTCAGTGTCAATCTTTTGAATTCAGGGAAGCATGTGAGGCTTTGTGCCAGATGGAACAGAGGTGCATGGCAGATGAAGCCCCCTCCCATAGTGCAATTCCAGGGACACCTCGATGCTAAGGCTGGATGAGGCAGAGTTGGGGTATCCACAGCAGACTCCACTGTGAAGTATTTCATGTACACCCCAGAAATATTGGCATAGATGTCTTTTAATTGCATTCTTAGCTTTTTCTTTTTCATAGCTCTTTGTGATGTTCAATTTAATCAGTCAGCATGTTTACTAATCCCTTGCTCTGGGCTGGGTGTTGTACACAGTTCTGCCCTAATCTTGCTGGAAGGTGAGGCTAATGCATTGGCAGTTCGGCAATAGGGAGTGTGTGCTGAATTCGGGTATTCTCATGTGTGATTCTAGTTGTAAAGTCATTTTTACATGTTTTAGACTTGTAGTTAAATTTAAGTATTGGGATGTCAACCATTTTTGGAAGATTATAGGCTAAAATATATTACATAAACATGGCAGGGACTTCACACTTCTTGTGTACCCTGCCTCTTCTCTAGAATGGGCTCATGGGAGATCCCAAGCTCCTGGCTCAGACCCCAGTCCTCTGAGTCCTGGCCACATCTTCTCTTTTCCACCTGTTCTAGGACTTGATACATAGTAGTTTCAAAAATATGTGTGAGCCCTGGCCAGGTGGCTCAGCCAGTTGGAGCATCATCCAGTACACCAAAAGGTTGCCGGTTCAATTCCTGATCAGGGAACATACCTGGGTTGCGGGTGTGATCCCCGGTTGGGTGTGTACAGGAGGCAGCTGATCAACATTTCTCACGTTGATGTTTCTCTTTCCCCCTTTCTCTCTCTTTAAAAGGAATGAAAGCATGTCCTTGGCTGAAGATATATATGTGTGTGAAAGGAAACAAGGAAGGGAAGGAGTAAATGTGATATTAGGAAAGCAGTAGGTTAAATCTTCTTCAAGAAAATGACATTAGTGAGCTTCCTCAGCCCCATCTAGATTCTTCTACCCTCTGTCTCATGGGCTCCGTGGCCTCCCAAAGCTGGTATGAGAGTTGTTCTCTGCTTTCTCCAGGTGTGTGCACACATGCTTATGCATGCATATGTACTCACATGCACATAGCTTTTTTAAAAAAGTATGGGAGCAAGTAGAATTTTATCTGATGTTTGTTTTGTTTAAACAAGGGACACATTTAAGATAGTGAACACCATCTGAGAAGAGACAAAATCCGGCTGGATGATCTAGGCACCCTTGCCAGACTTTTTTAACATGTCCGCTGCCAGATAAACAGTCTGGCCACTTTGTTCAGTTCTCCCAGCTGACTGGTCAGTTTCGTTTAAAACGTGTTCAGACTTGTGGCTTTGCCTATTGGGCCAATTACTGCATGGAATTGATCTGGTTACAGTATTGAGGAAGCTCAGTGCAGGGACTTGGCGTGAACACAGGTGGCGCAAGTGAGCAGCTACATGAAGAAGCCCCATGGATTTCTTGGGGTTGTGTCCTGTCTCTTCTGAGGTGGGCAGGAGAGAATCCTTAAGATGTGTTCCAGTGTCCCTGACTTCACACACCTTGCACTTAGACACTTTGCATCCCCACTGGGAAAACACTGAATCAGTTCTCATGTTGGACCTTGTATTAGTTTCCCAGAGCAGCCCAACAAAGTACCACAGAGTGGGTGGCTTAAATAACAAAAAATATTCTCTCAGCTCTGGAGGCTGGAAGTCTGAGATCACAGCGTCAGAGGGCGGGGTTCCTTTGAGGCCTCTCCTCGCCTGCAGATGGCCACCTTCCTGTGTCCTCACATGCTCTTCTCGCTGTGTCTGTGTTCTATCTCCTTTCCTGTAAGGACACCAGCTGGATTAGGGCCCACCTGATGACCTCATTTTACCTTATTTACCTCTTTCAAAGCCCTGTCTCCAAATGCAGTCCTATTCTGAGGAACTAGAGGTTAGGACTTCAACATAAGAGTTTTGGAGGGACAGAGTTCAGCCCACTACAGACCTCTTCTTGGACAGAGTCAGTGTTTAGTGCAGGAAACAAACATAGAATTTCTTTAATCCTTATCTTGTGTATAAGACTCGTGAGAGCCCCATGGTCCCTCCCCGCCAAGATAGACCTGAGAGGGAGAGGAGAAAGTCTGGAGTCCCTTCCCCGTGACCTGCATTGGTTCATGATCCAACACTCACATGATAAGCTTTTTCACTGGTGTCGCAGATGTGCCCCGTGCGGATCTTCCCAAGTGAGAGGCCTGGAGTTGGAGAAGCACACACCCTCAGGGTTACTGCAGGTGCAGGGGCCTCATTCAGGCTACTGTCCCTCTTTGTTTAGGTAAATATTAGCAGAACAGGGCACACACTTCACACGTCTATCTCAATAAATTTGCACACGCCCACACGCATGAGTAACCCTCACTAATACACAGGATCCTTCTAGTACTCCAGCAACCCTCCTGTGTCCCCTTCCAGCCACTGCTGCTGTATAATTTCTAACCTCAGTTGTGTGGTTCAATGTGTAAATATAAAAGCAAAGAGAGACCATGGTTACAGTAGAAAAATCGTATGCCTCACCTTTATCTGGATTCCATTAGACCCCGCTCTGCTCCTGATTAACCCTAGCACACTGGAAAGGCAGATGGATCTCTCCCCTCAGCTTCCTCTTTTGTCAGATGGTAGGGAGACACTCTCTAGTTAATAATGAACTTAGAAAACCTAGGAAAGTGTTAGACACACAGCTGATCAAGAGGGTATACATATTGGCTAACGGTAAAAAGGACAAATAAAGACCATTATGTATACCTTTCACTCTGGTGTGAAATAGAAGGAACTGGCCTAACCAGGAAACTTCGGGCTGTTTAAATAGGGTACTTAGGAGGGATGGTTGCTAAGGTGCTGAAGGAGACAGGCAGAGAGCTTTCTGCTAAGAACCTGTTTATTGCCTGGATTTGGAATCTCTGGGGAGCACCTCCAGTCAATCTGGGCGCTCTGTGTTTTACAACTTGGCTGCGTGCAGCCTTGTGTAGGACTTCCTATATCAATGGGAAGGAGCCATATCGATGGGAACTTGGCACTCGCAAGGCTCAAGCTTTGTCCCTGGAAGGGAGAGAGTAGCTGCATCCACAGCAGAGGTGCCTTTACCATCTTCTCTAGACGAGACTAGACATCGGGCAGTGTGGGCAGTTTCCTGTTCCCTGCCACCCATGTCTCGGAAGCTTGTCTTCTGACACGTTCACATTGGTCACATTTTAATATGTAGTGGTGTATTTCTTGCTTCTTGATTCACTTGTACTGCACAAGCATTGATTTTTAAGAAATATATTTAGAATTTTTTGCACACTCTTACATTGGCTAAATGCATATTTGCATAGAAATAATCTGTAGTGAGCTCTACTTGCAACTGTGTCCAATTTAGAAACATCACTACTGTAGAGACATGCTTTTGTATATGGATTTTCCCCTAAGTTTATTTCTTTTTTCATTTGTCGTGTCGGGGTCACTGCACACTGCATTTATTTCATTGGGATTTTGTTTTGAGCATTTATTTGCCCAGGCTCTGTTTCTGTATATTAAAACGTCTCACCATATTTTATTTTATTACATTGCAATTTCAAAATAAAGTAATTCCACTCAAAAGTTACTTAAAAACTCCTTCTTGTGAAGGTTAAGCATGCCGTAAAGCCTTTTACCTCCTATCTCTTCCTCCATTCCCCTCTTGCTCCACAATGTATCTTTGAAGATGCTAGGTTTTAATAGTCAGGGCAGAGTACAGAAACCAGATGGTTTTAACTCACACCTGTGAAAGTGCTGGGGTTTGGAAAAACATTAAAGTTAATGGCCAGAGTAGGCCTGCCAAGCTCAGTGGGGTTTTACTTACCTGGCATCTCATTCTGGTTAACTGAACTTTCCAGGTAACTGATGGCTACATTTGTTCATGCCCCCTCCTGCCCCCCTCACCACCACTCAAGTCCTTCTTGTATGGAATTTGCTTCACTTTCTCCCTCATCTCCTTTCTCTCCTTTTCTCAACTTCTCCCCTTTCTCTCCTTCATCTGTCTGGTAAACGAATGCCACTTTCCTTCCTGGTGTTGCTTATTCTTTTCCTCCTTCAGCTTCCATTTCTTCTACCCCAGACATGTTCCCGTTTTTCTTATGTTGGGAGGCCTCTGAACTTAGCCTTTATTGGCCGGCATATAGCATTCGATTATTCACTGTCCTCCTTGAACTTTGTGTTGTTCTGGGCTGAGAACCCAGGCCTTTGAACCTGCCTTGCCTTTTCTTGATACTTCCATGCTCCCCATGTCCATGTTCATTGTTGCACCAGTTGAAGGAGGTATTGGGTTGCCCAGTTGTCAGCTACTGAAGTGTAACTGTACATTTTAAGCGTTCCTGCATTTTATTACATAATATCTGGCAACAGGTGCTTCTAGGAAAACCTTGAAAAACTCTGATTATTTGGAAAAACTATGGGGCTCTTTCTTTTTTCTCTCTCCACCCTCCTTTGCACCTGCACCTAGATTCTAAGCTCAGACATAAATGAAGTAATTCTGTCCATACTGTGATGACATTTTCGTGAGACATGAACCCCTGTATTTTCTTCCGCTGATTGGCAGATGGATCCTAAGGTGGGCCCAATGACTCCCACCTTCTTGCGTCCACACCCTGGTATGATCCCTCCTCCCATTAAATGTGGGCAGACCTGTGACTTGCTTCTCACCAACAGAAGATGAAAAAGATGATGGGATGTCACCTCCTCGATTAGGCTACATTATGTGACAAAGTAAAGAGATCTTGCAGATATAATTAAGGTCCCAATTCAGTTGATTTTAAGTTAATCAGAAGGGAGATCATTTTGGGTGGGCCTGACTTACGTAAAAAACCCTTGAAGAGGCACCGAGGTCGGAGATATTCCCCATTGGTGGCATTAGAGAAGTAAGCTGCCGTATTGTGAGAGGGCCACATGACACTACTACAGAAGGCATGTAGGAGCTGAGCGTGGCAGCAAGGAAATGGGGTGTCAGTCCTACAACCTCAAGGAAATACATTCTGCCAACAACCTGAAGGAGTTAAAGATGATTGAATATCCCAGCTAAGCCTCTGGTGATACCACAGCCCAACTGTTATCTGGATGTCAGCCTGGCTGAGAACCCAGCTAAGCCATGCCCACACTTCTGACCCAAGGAAACCATAACATAATAACGGTGTTGTTTTCAGAGGCTAAGTTTGTGATAATTTGTTACACAGCAATTTAAAATGAATGCATTCTTTAATATTCTTTGCTCAGCGAGTTCTGAGTTACTCACCAGAACCCGGAGGACAGCCTAGTAAGATTATTACACCATTAGAGATATTTATTTTGTAGAAAATCCTATTTTTTGTGACTTTCAGCTACGAATAAAGAGGAAAATAATATATAATCCTGGGCTTCATATGGATATTTAGACACACGTCCACTTCCAGAGTCACACACATATTCTGAGACGTCAGGAACAGCTCACGTACCACAATGCGGCACTATCTTTCCTCCAGACGTCACCTTGTGACTCATGGAGGGAAAAACGAGGTGACTTCATGGTACAGGTCTTGCCGTCCACTTATAAATGAGGAGAGTAAGAACCACATCGTCTTACAAGTAGAAGTCAATATAAGTCCTCCGTCTTGAATCGCATTGACCTGAGAGGTCATATGATTTCCATTCGATCACAGAGCAACCCAAGGGCAGAAGTGAAATTGGAATTTCACTTTTGAATTTCTGAAACCTTTTTAAAAATAAACTTAATCTTGGAATCTGGAATTTTGTTTTTGTGGGGGTGGGGGTGGTTGTTGTTTTTATTTTCTTTTTTATTTTCTTTTTGCCTGGAACCGTCTTTCCCTTTGAAAACCGCCTTTGTGCCACAGCCCTATTTTCTGAAGGGGAGTTATATCTAAAGTGTTCACTACCTTCCATGCTCACCCAACCCTAAATAATTGTCTGCATGTGCCTTTTATTGTCACCTCTGAAACAAGATGAAGAAACCAAGGGTTTGCTTTAGAACGCATTAACTTCTTTATCACATTAATACTGACTCATATCTTATTTCCCACTTGCAGTAAGAAAACCATTCAAATCTTTCCCTCTCAGGACAATATCTTTAATAGCTTCTGTGTGTTTCCTATTTTTGGCTGTTTCTGTATAAACAGACTAATCTAATAGCATGCTGAACCATCTAACTTGGCAGAAATTCAGAAAATCACTCATTTCTATAGCAAGCTGGGATGCCAAGAAGGGGGGTGGAGCCCTCACTTTTATTGCAGAAAGATTTTTCTTAAAGTTGTCTTTCATGAACATAATATGTCTATCATTTGGAATTCTCTAGTACCCTGACTGGAAATTATTTATTGCAGAATGGCACAATGGTGAACAAGAAAGTATCATTCCCCATACAATTTCTGGCTTGAATTTGTTTGCCTAAAGGAACAGGATCTTTTGAACACAGTTTTAAATGCTGACATGGTTATGAAAGGTGGCATTCACCTCTAGGACATTTTCCATTGAACCTAAAATGTGAGAACACCATGACCTCTTGCAAAGCCTGGCTAGCGGCCTGGCCAGTCCAGAGTTCTGTGTGTATCGCTAGAACACGAGTCTTTGGAAGGTGTTCTTGCTGATACCCCATACCTCCTTTGATTTGTTGCTACTTGCACGTCTTAGATCCCAACAGGTATAAGACCTGGCTCCCACTTCTAAGTTACTAAGCATCGCTAGAGAACATAAAAAATCATTTCCTGACAAGTGAGCTTCATGAGGTCAGCTTCAATTCGACCGTTATTCTGGGGTGACCACGATCCCTCTCTGGACCCCATGGTTTGCTCATCCACTGGGGCTGATGCACCTAGGACTTGTATGCCCTCTTCAAGGGTAACTGGGACCCTCACGGTCCCTAGTCACAGAATCCCCAGTCCACCTCTAGAATGGCATGTGCTTTTCTACATGCTATTCTTTTACTTTATTTATTGAGCATGTATATTTATTTTTTGAAACAGAATTTATGTTTTTTTTTGTTGTTTGTTTGTTTTTAGGTTGACAATCAAATTGAGACAATGGTACACAGTTCCCATATACCTACACCCAGTTTCCCCTGTTATTAACATATTACAGTATTTGGTACATTTATTACAATTACAGAAACAATATTAATATATTATTATTAACTAAAGTCTATAGCTTATACAGATTTCCTAGTTTTTACCTAAAGATCTTTTTCTGTTCCAGGATCCCATCCAGGATCCCACGCTGTGTTTAGTTACATGTCTCCTTAGACTTCTCTGAGCTATGACCATTGCTCAGACTCCTTGTTTTTGATACGTTTGAGGAGGACTGGTTGGGGATTATGTAAGATTAGAGGCCTGGCTCACGAATTCATGTATGGGTGGGGTCCCTTGGGGTGTCCATTGGGGATTTGACCCCAGCTCCTGGTCCCAGGCTCACAGCCCCAGCTCATGCCCCCAGCCTCGCAGCCCTGCAGCCTTCCTGGCACCCCGCCTTGGCCTGGTGCTGCCCACTCATCTCCACCATCCACCACGTCCTTTGTCAGGGCCCATTGCTGCTGGCAGCGCCTCCACTGCTGCCTGCTGTCAGCACCTTTTCACCAACGCCCACCATGTTCTGCACCGCCCCCCTGGTGGTCAGCGCAAATCATAGCGAGCTGTTGAACGCTGGGTCTCTCAGTGGAACTCCTGGTTGACCAACTGCCTGAGGGGACAATTTGCATATTAGGCTTTTATTATATAGGATACCCCAGTAAGGAAATGTGTCTGGTTTGTTTTCATGATTAGACTGGGGTTGTGGGTTTTGGGGAAGAAGACATATAGGTGAAATGCTCTTTTCATCAAATCCTATCAAGGACAATGTTATCAACATGACATATTACTGTGAAATTGACCTTTTTCACTGGCTGGGGTAGTGCTTATCAGCTTTCTCCACTGTAGTTACTCTTTTCCCATACATTCCATGCTGTTCTTTTTGGAGGAAAGTTCCCGTGTGCAGCCCCCACTTAAGAGGACTTATGCTCTCAACCCTTGTAAGCAGAGTGTCTGTCTACATGAACTCTTAGGAATTTTTCTGCATGGGGGATTTGTCTCTCCTCCCCCACTTATTTATTTCTATCCGTGTGGGCTCATGGATATTTACTTTCTACTTTGCGTTATTATCCAATACAACTTTACTTTATTTCCCAATGGTTTGGCCACCAGGGGCTCTTTCAGTTGACTCCCATGTTCTTTTGGTGTATGGCTATCAGGGTAAGGTCCATTTTCATATCCTTTTGTGTTTTGTTAGTGTTCCTCCCCCTCCTCCTCCATCCCACACACATATGCAAAGGGCAGCATGCTGCCCTGATTTCTCAGTGGCACTGCTTTCTCCTTTATAAAACTCACACTAAAGCAGTTAGGAGTGTGGGTGAGTTTTCTCTCTCATTTAACATTTTTTAAAAATATATTTTATTGATTTTTTACAGCGAGGAAGGAAGAGGGATAGAGAGTTAGAAACATCGATGAGGGAGAAACATTGATCAGCTGCCTTATGCACACCCCCTACTGGGGATGTGCCTGCAACCAAGGTTACATGCCCTTGACCGGAATCAAACCTGGGACCCTTCAGTCTGCAGGCCGACGCTCTATCCACTGAGCCAAATCGGTTAGGGCTCTCATTTAACATTTTACTCTACATGATTTATGAGCCACATAGGCCACTCTCTTTCTTAATGTATTTGTCACCATACCTCCCAGAGAGGATGAACCTTAGAATCTGTTTGACCACACAGCCAGGTTTCCAAGTCCCAAACAAGGCAGGCTGTCCAAAAGTAATCATCCAGCAAGAAGACCCGAGTCCTAATGCTGCCTCAGTCCCCAACGTGGGCATCTCAGTTTCACCTCTGTCCTCTCTGCACCCTAATTTATTCATCTTCATAGTGAAGGGTTTGCCTGGCTGGTCCCCAAGACTCCTCCAAATTCTGATGTTCTGTGATTTTACAAGTCTTTGAGTAATCACTCACGATGCCAAAAAGAAGTCACCAAGGAAACCTCAGGTATTCTGTTGATTATTTTGGTTAAAATCAATAGAGAGAAATAAGAGAAAGAGCCAGAACTGAACTCATAAAAGGAAAGAAGAAGAATGAATGTGGAGTAGGGATTGGGGAAAGAAGAATGGTTAACAGGGACAAAAAATAAATAATGCCAATCCCTATGAAAAGTCTGGAACAAATGATTAAATAGATAATTTCTGAAGTTTTAGGAAAGAAAGCGGGGATATGAAGCAAGAACATGACTGTCAACTCTTCTAACTCTATTTGACTTTCAAAAACTTTACCGGATGGGTAAAAGGTATGAAGGCGAGTATATGGCTATTTCAGACATTTTGGGCTTTGGCAAGAGTGGCCCCTTAGGCAGTGTTGACAAACATGTAGCATTCAGATCAAGGGAGGTAAACAGGATGAAGATGCAGGAAGCTCCAGTGTTTTGAAGGCCCTTCAAAGGACAGTGAATGGTGGTCCTACAGTGGAATGAGCTTCCACACGAAGGACCTGTGCCCTTTGTGAAAATGTAAAGCAAAGGCTGATGCTTGACACCAGTCTTGGTGGCCGGCTAAAGAATGCCACTTTGGGTAGAGGTGCTGCTGGATATGCACTAGGACTTCTTCCTTCTGTCCGATTCTGTGCTAATGTTTCCTGTGATGATTCAGAATCCCAGCCCCCATCAGAAGCCTCTCTGCTTAAAATACAGATTCTCGGGGCCTCTGTGGACACCAATACACACTCGGTCCAGCGGTTGGGAGGGAGTGTGGGTGCCAAGGATCTGCATTTCTGTCTAGCTCCCCAGGTGGTTCTGATGCACACTCAGAGCCCAGAAGCACCCTCTAAGAGGATTGCCAAATACTTAAGAATAAGAACCATATTTTCCTCCTTTTTTGTATGCCTCTCCATACAAGGATAATTACACAGAATAAGCACAGAAATGCTTGTCGATGGATTTTTTCCAGTATTTTTTTTTATATTTCTTTGTCTGGAACTTTGCAAAATAAACACCAGGTCACCCCATGCTTTGAAGTAGCATGCTAGAATGGAATTTCACTGTTTTCAGTTGGGGGTCAATTTATTGGTTTCAAATGAATTATGAAAGGAAGAGGCTGTATCCTTGGAAAAGTATGAATGATGATGCTGAGGACTAGCCAGGCGCTTCCCTTCCAGCTGGTTCCCTGAGGGGTTAAGAGGCCAGCTGTTTTGCACCTCCCATTGGTGATGGTTTGAGACCCCTTCTCATCTTGCATGTACTAGTATCTTGCATATAGGGGTATATATAGTGGATGCTTCCATTCTATTTCATCTGCAGAATTACTTTCCACTCGGAAGTCTTTTGTATAAATTTTTCCTTGAACCCATTCCAAAAAGTGGATTTTTAACCCAATAGACCATAACTTCAGTGTTTTATCGTGCATACATATTTCAAAATTTGAATGTAAGTAGATTAAGCAAAGTTAAAATAAAATAAAAACTTTTCAAAGGGCACCACTGCTTGCTTTTCCATGTTGGACTTTTCCCTTTGGGGTTCTTATGTCACTTAAAAGACTCTAAGATAGCGCGCGCGCGCACACACACACACACACACACACACACACACACACACACACAGTCTGGCCTTTCTTTGTCTCCTGGCAGCACACTTGGTAACAGTATGAGGAATTCTGAATCTGTGAGTTAGTGCTGTTTATAGCAGCGTGGTCAGTAAGATTCCTAACTGGCATCTTGCTCACCCTCTTGCCTCTCTTGAAATCCCTTCTTCAGGGGCAAGTTAGAGTCATTTCTCTAAAATAGAAATCTGATCTTGCCACCACCCTGTTCTCTACTCTCTGCTTAATCCCTTCACTGGCTTTCCATATCCCTTGGGATAAAAACCAAAATCCTTATCAGACCATGCAAGGCTTTGCCAATCTGCAACCTACTCTCACCTCCCCTTCTACCCTGTCGACCCTCCCCCTCCTCATCCTGTCATAGGTCCTTTGCACAGGCTATTGGCTATGCCTGGAGTCCTCTTCCCCTCCTGCTTTAGCTATTGTGTTCCTTCTCACCCTTTAGAGTTCAACTGAATCATCACTTTCAACAACTGGCGAAGTGACTTTGTCTTTCTAAAATGTGTTTTCTTCTATGCACACTGGGGTTAATACCTGTACCTTCTTACTAGGATATTGTGGAAGAAAATGAGGAATAAAATATATCATTCACTAAAGCATTCAACATGGTACTAGGTACACAGTAGGTTATCATGTCTCAGCATTAGCAGTTATTACTGAGCCGGTTTGCAACTTCTACCCTTAAGTCCATCTCTTGGATTCTTCCACTCCTCATGCTGTGGATGTTATTTATGTATTTGGAGGGGGTGTGGGACTAGGTCAGACCAGGTCAAGAAAAGGAGAGGAAAAGGAGGGAGGTGTTGATATAACCACTGAAAGATGCTTCCTTCCCTCAACACTATGGTCTGAATGAATGTGCCCTGCTTCCCAAATTCATGTGTTGAAATTCTGATTCCTAAAGATAATGGTATTTAATCCATCACCCAGGAGGCCTAATGAAGGATGGCGGGTAGACCTGGGTCTGGGCCACACTGCCTGAGATCCTGACTGAGGGACCTCTGACACAGCTCATCTGGGAAGGAGGACAAGGGTTCTGATGTGCTATTTCCGACCAGGCAAGAGGGGAGACAGAATCGCTTGAAATGGGTTGTTATGTATTGAATGCTTTGCCTCCAAATTCATACATTGAAGCCCTCACCCCCAGTGTGATAGTCTTTGAAAGCAGGGCCTTTGGGAGGTGATTAGATTTATATGCCATGATGAGAGTGGGTCTCTCGTGATGTCTTGTAAAAGAGAGGAACAGATCTCTCTCTCTCTCTCTCTCTCTCTCTCTCTCTCTCTCTCTCTCTTTCTCTCTCTCTCTCTCTTTCTCCCTTTCTCCCTCTCCATCTCTTTGTCTCTCTGTCTCTCTGTCTCTCGCTCCATGAACGGAGGAAAAGCAGTCTTCTTCAGGCCAAGACGAGAGCTCTCACCAAACACTGAATCTGTAGGTTGTGCCTTAATATTAGATTTCTCAGCCTCTGGAACTATGTGACATAAATGTCCGTTGTTTAAGCCACCCAATCTGTGGTATTTTGTCATAGCAGACAAAGACACAAGGTTAGTATTGTGTAACTTGAAGCATTAGAAGTCGCACACCTGGGTCCATGTCCTGGTTGGGCCACTTATTTCCTGGGCCTTGAGCAAGTCACTCTTCCTCTCTAAGCCTCAGTTTCTTCATCTACAAAATGGGGGTATTAACAGTTCCTTCCTCAGAGTTGTTGGGAGGATTAAATGCTGAAGATGCTCATAGAGCTCTCACACAGGGACTAGCGCAGTAGGTGCGGAGTACTGAGCTGGCACCGTCAGCATCACCCATGCCATCATCAGCAACATCAACATCATCCATGTCATCAGCAGTGCCAACATCATGCTTATTAGTATTGGCATAATTGCCATGTCAAAAGCACTAGGTGTCCGCTTGCCCTTGACCTGGGTACCATGTTGGAAAAACTCACAGTGGCAAGCAAGCACAAACTCAGAAGTTGGCTTTTCCATGCAGGCATCAGTGGTGACCACTTTAGGGGGAAAAAATGCTTTGGAAACCAGGTCACAGAGGGAAGTGCCTCTTATTGTACAGAGCCGAGAGGTCTGCTGTGGAAGTGCAGAGGGAGCCTGGCCTAATTGCATTGATAATACAATCCTGTAACTCATTCTGCCAACATGAAGGTGGATGGGCAGTCCCCATCCTGGCTGCTGAGCATTGCCTGTGTTTTCCTAGGAGAGACATCTGCACAACAGTGGTGATTAAAGGGCCTTGGACAGGCCTTGCTATTAAGAGTTTGTGGCTCCAGTTTAATAAAAGGTAGTATATTAAAACGGAAATACGTTGTTATTGATAAGGACTAGATACATTATAGCCCAGGTTAAAGCTCTTATAATACAAAATGCAGGGAACGAAGCTCAGGGTTATTGAACACCTACTATGCACTGATTGCTCTGCAGGACACTTAGAGATATCATACAAAACACCATGTGCCTTCAAATAAAGTCTGTCCTGATATATTAATATATTTAATTATCAGACTTTCAACATTAAAGAAGATTACAATAGAGGCATCCGGTTGATTGGGGAATAGTTACTGCAAATGATAAGCTCTTTTAAATAAACCAATACTGACTTAATGAGGTTTTGCTGGTATTCTTATTTTTTTCTTGGTAGAAAATGGAGCAACTGTTCTCTTCCTCCACCATTCTGTCCGTTTGCTCACTCATAATGACCCCCTTTTCTCTAGCTCCATGGGAACTCTAAAAAATTTAAACGAATGGATATTTTAGCCTCAAGTTTCTGGAATTCTGAGAGGGTCTGAAAGGTATGTGCTCAATTACCAAGACATGCGAACAAAAACAGGCAGCTTCGCTAGGAAAGTAAAAATAGAGAGGAGTCTCCTGCCTTCCCTGGGGTTGTGCTTTTGTTTTTGGAAGAGGATCAAGAAGTAGTCAACTTCTAGTTAATTTGCTCCTTCAGATAACTTCTTCTTGTTGCCGGCGTGAGCACCATCATTAAAGACTTCATAAGAGCAGTCTGAGGGCCTGTGCGTTGGGAAGAATTCCTCATCTGGCTGAAGAGGCTGGTGTGGTTTGGACTTTCTCCCTTTGTCTGCCCAGTTCCAGACAGGCATGTGCCCATTTGAGAGAGGCTGATGGTGTGAGCCAGCCAGTGCCTGTCCATTCAGAGCCCAGCAAGGAAGCTGGAATAATAAATACATTGCACACATTGAACACTCACCCTGCCTCCCACATTTTTGAGTTATGCTCACATAACCCTATGATGATAAATATTCCTGCCTCCTTGTTAAAGATGGGCCTTTAAACAGTCCTAGCCACAGGTCCAAGGGCATGTTGCTCATCAGTGGCCCACCTGGCATTTGAAATTAGGTTTCTCTGGTACTTTCTATGGAATCACACTTCCTTAGTCCCTGACATCCTATATAATAAAAGGCTGAAATTCAAATCGACCGAACAGCAGAATGACCGGTGGAACAACTGGTTACTATGACGTGCACTGACCACCCAGGGGCAGACGCTCAATGCAGGAGCTGCCTCCAGCCCTCAGGCCCCAGGCCAGCCAAGCTGGATGCCAGTGAACCCCTCCCCTCCCCAATCACCCTGTAGGTCACCCCACAGATCGGCCCTGATCGCCGGCCTGGCCTAGGGACCCTACCCATGGATGAATTTCGCGCACCGGGCCTCTAGTCATTCTTATAACAAAGAAACAAAGTAGAGGGGACTGGACAGGTTGTTTTCTGGGTGCCTCTTAGTAAATGGCCCAGAGCAAAGCACACAGTTGGTGCTCAAGCCCTTCTGCTTGAAAAGAAACTTAAGCATTTTGTAGGGGATGTGCCAAAATAGTGATGGGTGGGGACCAGTGGGCTGGTCAATGTTCTCCCAGCCCAGGGCCTACTACAGTATGTGGCTCCCCACCCCCACCTATGGGAGCTCTGCAGTTTACATCAGCATCCATGAACTTCCCCTCCCAGGGGTTCCCCATACCTGGTTCCACCAGGTGGATAGGGAGTTGCTTTCAGCCTGGTTACCTGTCTGTGTGCTGTTTGATTTCCCCTGGCGTGCTTGCTTGAAGAATCCACTTGTCTCCTGGATCTCCAGATCTCCGTCCCACACCACGCCAAGCTCTTCTCAGAACAACTGCCAGGTACCAAGCTCTACCCTCAGCATTTTGCAAACATTCTTTCACAAGACAATTTTAAAAATAGGAAGGTGCAGTTGCTTTTCCCATTTTAAAGATAAGGCCTCAGCAGCCGTGGACAAAGTCAGGATCTGAACCCAATGGGTGAGCTCCAGAGTCTGTTTTTCTGTGTTTAAACCTCCCTACTCAGATGCCTAGCTTCTTTCCACTCCCCTTTTGGTCCAGCACCCTCCCTACCCAGCTCTTCTCCCACTACCATTTTTTATTTTTATTTTTTGTGTGTGCAAACAGCCTAGGAAAGACCCAGCCAGCTGGCCTTGGGTTTTGATAATATCTGACTATGCTCCCTTTGTCTGTCCTGAACCTGCCATTCTGAATGGCCCTGTTAATTGCAATTGACTCTCATAGAATGTGGATGGCAGTGCTATTTGACACCAGACCAATGCTTCTGACTTTCTCTGGTGCCCCCAGCAGCAGACTGAAGGGGATGAGAGGGGGTCAGAGGCCAGAGAGCACTTTTGATTCCAATAAAATGCATTACAGCATTAGAGTTCTTCTATTTCTTCGTTCTCTCTCTCTCTCTCTCTCTCTCTCTCTCTCTCTCTCTCTCTCTCTCTCTCTCTCTCTCTCTGAAAGGGATGTTGTCATTTCTAGGAATTCACAGCAAAATGAGAAATGATTATATTTCACTGTTGTAGCTCCTGTGAAGATTCAGGTTTTTTAAATTATTTTTTCCCATTTCATAGCTTTAGGGCTAAGCATGAGAAAAGAACTTTGAAGCATAAAACCTGCACGATGAGTCTAAAGCAAGAGAATTAAGACCTCCAGGGAACTGGTAGTGGGAGCTTGGTTTCCTGTAGGCCTACTGTGTCGGCCCTGCTTTCCTTTTGTAATCTCCCAGCAGTCCTATAAGGGAGGCATGGAAAGCCCACTTTAGAGGTAGGAAAAGTGAGGCTAAAAGACTGGCTTGCTCTCCAGTGTTCAGTCATCATTGTTCTGTTTCATTTTCCTGGAGAAGAAACTCAGAACCATAAGCCTGTGCAGTTCAGCTACCTTGGATCTGAGGACATGCAAGGCACTTCTGCAGGAGGTCAAGCCTGGTAGGCCTCCTTACCAGAAAACAGGCACGTGATCAAACTTTCCCATGCATGTCTCTTAGGAGCCTCACAACAAATCAGTGGGTCCAGAATTACCCTCCCATTTTATAGATGAGAAAACTGAGAGACACACAAGAAGAGGGGAAAGTGCCCAAGGTCATATAGTTGGTTCATTACTGAACTAGGAATAAACGCAGGGTTGGTTCAGGACTGGGCAGATGAGGTGGGGTTGGGGAGAAACCCCAAACTGCAGGTTTGCCTGTGGCTCCCTTGGGTGAGGGATGGGATTTGTTACAAAAGTAGAGCAAGGATCTGATACCAACTGTGGAGGAACTTTTTAAGAGGCGTTTGGGGATCACAGTTTGTTTCCACTGTAATTTCCACATAGTGTTGGGGCAGTTTATAGTGCGTGATCACTCCAACAGGACAGGGGCGTGGCAAAGGTGGCCAAAAGCTGGGCAGAGAGGTTCAAAACACAAACAAGCAAACACCAAGTTAAAAATGATTCCAAGGAGGCAGATGGAGACTGTCTTGAAGGTCACAAATGTGAACTTCACTAACAAGTGAATTACCATCAGTTAAGGCATAATTCACCTGAAAGTTCAGATTTTTGACATCTCTTGAAATATCATATTCCCCCACAGGCTGGCCATTCTGGGTTAGAATTCTGGCATGCATCGTTGGCAGGGGGGTGTGGGGTGGGCAAGGAGAGGCTCCCCGTGTCCCATGTTCTCAATTCATCTGCTTCCACCCTGGATGCTCCCTGCCTGACCCTCAGGCTTTGGGGTATTAGGTGCCTTGAATAGGATGAAGAAGGACTTCAGATCAGAAAGAGCCACCAACTACCTGGGCATTAGTTTGCTCATCTGTAAAATGGAGCCGCTGAGACTCACCCCACACTGTTGCTGTCAGCAGATAGAAAGTCCTTTCGTAAGTGCCCAGGAAGTTATCATAGCTGCTATTCAATTTGCGACACCCCCCTCCCCCGCCTCCATTTTCAGGGTTAAAAGCAGATAGAAAGTCCTTTAGTAGGTGTTTAGGAAGTTATCATAGCTGCTATTGAATCTCCCCCACCCCTTTCATGGTTAAAAGCATGAAAATCATGAAGCTCAGAGAAGTGTCTCCAAGAGACATGGATGGAGACAGGCTGCTTTTCTAAACAGGTTCCTTCTCCAAAAACCTTTCTTTTCCCTGGAGTTCAGAATGACCCCAGTTGAGAACAAAGCTTTTCACACCTTTGTTTACTTTTTCAGGTCTAAGGCTCCCAGAGGAGATTTTCCTGAAGGAAAAGGCAGGGGTGCCCACATCCCAAACCAGAATTGAATGTGAATATGACAATAAGAGCCATCCCTGGTGGTGAAAGGCTCCCTTTTAATTAGAAGCCTGGAAGGACAGACCCTGTAATTGCTGCACTGGTAGAGTCAGGGCTATCAATATTGGCGCCTCTTTCATTAATAAACTGGCCAGTCAGAAAGCTGCAGGGGGACCCCTCCCCCACGTCCTCTCCCCCCCCCAGAGCTCTGCTTAATCAAGGGCATACTCCATCACACAGGAGAAGAGCAGGTAAATCAGCCACAGGAATTATACCAGCCCTCCATAGGCAGAAGGAAGGGGAATGTGAGAGGGAGCCGCCTCCTTTCCCTGCAGATGGCCCTGCTCTGGGAGAACCCAAGCAGGAGGTAGTTAAAGGCCCCGCAGATTGCCAGTGACTCGGGGAATGCCTGGGTGTATGTATGGATTAGCGCAGTGATAGACCCTGAGTAGCAGAGACGAAGACTAATTACCTGACAGAGCTCCCCTCCACTCGCCTGGGTCATTGAAATTAATTTCTGCTTTCAGGCTTGGCAGAAAGCAGCTGCAGAATTTCAGTTCAATACTCAAATTAACCGGGGAGCCGAAATTATTTCTCTGCACGGGCAGCATTAGAGGAGTGGGTTACCAAATAGATCTTGATCACAGACACCAAAGGAAGGATTATTCCTCCCTTTTCATCAAGAGCCTTAGGTCCTTGGAAAGTGCAAAGGAGGGAGGGAGACAACAATCAATTTAGTGGAGAATTAACACTCAAGTGCTGTATTCAATTGGGTGTGACGTACCTGTGTAGGAGACCTCCTGCCCCCCAAATAATTTTCCATTTCTCTCCATTTAACAAATCATTAAATATATGACCCTTTTATTATATAACTGAATCAGATTTCCTAATCAAGGGATTTTGCAAATATCTATTCTACAGCATCACTTGTTGTCAGGATAAGGCAATGGGTGGAGAGGGGGGGGAGAAGTCAGAGGTGGGATTTGAACCCAGGGCTCTGGTCTCCGAATTCATCTTTCTGTGGCTTTATGTTGCCTTTCTTTTTTGCCCAAAGCCCCTCTTAGTGCTTCTCCCCGCTTAAATGTCAGCCTAGGTGGGATCTATTGATTCTGTTGAGCACCATCTGTGTGTTCCAGGTCAAGTTCAGTGCTGCCCAGACCCACAGTTCTCACGTCATTTGTCTCTGATTTTCCTGCCACCAGGACACCCCGAGGGTTGAGATTCATGGGCAAGCTAAGTCCCCATATTCTGGCCATGGGCTCTGTCGGCTAAGACAGTCACGAGTCCACGGCCAGTTCCCATTCTGACCATTATTTCTTTTGCTCCTGCTGAACCTATTTCCATATTGGGATGCATCTGCGGGGAATACTGGGTGTGAGGCACATTCATCACAGATGCAGGAAAAACCTCTCTTTCCTAACTCTGCCCAGCCCTTTAGGGTCAGCAAATAGTTTAATAGTTAACCAAAGACTGGAATATTTCCTGGTCAAGATACATTCCTAGGTTGCAGGTTTGATCCCCTGTCAGAGTGTGTATGGGAGGCAACCAATTGATATTTCTCTTTCATATCAATGTCTCTTTTCTCTCTCTCCCTCCCTCCCTCCCTCCCCTGCCCTTCCTCCCTCCTTCTCTCTCCCTCCTTACCTTCCTTTTTCTCTAAAATAAATAACATATCTTAGGTGAGGATTTAAATAAATAGATAAATATATAAGATCAGCCTTGACAAGGTTTTATGAATTGTGAAACTGAGGTTCTGACCAGCACAAACATCCCACAGCTAATTCGGGGACTCGAACCCTGGGCTAGGTAGTCTCTGAGCCCAAAAGGTACCTGTGTGCCCATCTGTGCTCCATCAAGTGATCCAGGAGTAGCAATTAGGCGCCTTCTAACATGTCCATCTTTAAACCTGTGACCTCGAGGCGAATGACTTCCACATCTCATTACCACTCCCCTGAGCCACCGGCCCCCAGTGGGATAGGGAGGTTAATCAGCCACGCACGGAATCTGCTTATAAGGCTGTTTCATGTACAATTTTTATATCTTGGCTCCTAATAATGGTCTCATTATTAATGATTGTCTCACTATGATATACTGGTTCCTTGCCTTCTAAGAACTGATTTAAAGGAAGCCCTGGCCTTCTTGTGCCCATAGAGCTTGTTCACATCACTTTTGCTTGCTCAGCAGCTAAGTGGTGTGGGGAACCACTTCAAAAATTATTTTCTCCCCAATGTGAGGAAGTTGTCATCATTAGTAACTTCCAGCTTATTTGATATCTTGATTCTACTTGAATCACTCCTCCCCTCTCTCTCCTGTCCCCCTCCTCCCCACCCCTGTTTTTGACCTCACAGGTAGTGCTGGTGGGCAAATGCTTACTCCTGGGTCTGTCACAATCAAAACATTTTAATTATTTCTAACATGACTTGAGAGAACAGGTCATAGAAGTTTATAGTATCAGGGATTGTATTTGCAAACCAAAAACCCTGGGCATATTTCTCCACCAAATATTTATTTAGTGCCTATTATGGGTCTGGAATATGAATATGTTGCTAAGCACAACAGGAGAGAATAGATGAGAATAAGGCACATCCAGAAAGTCTGGAATGCATATTAGGAGTCTAAATAGGCATACAAATTGGAATTACTAAGGAAAATTGTACTTGGTGGAATTCTTCATGCTAGTTATTAGTAACATATGGAAGAGCTTTGGTTTTAGTCCTCAGTGGATTTAGAATGAAGGATATCATTAAAGAATGCTTTGTTTCCCCCAAATTCAGGTTGCATTGAATATTTAAAGTGCTTTAAATTCTTCTCTGAACCTCAAGACTAAGCAGTGTACATTCCAGCCACAATGATCTTGCTGTTCTCAGAACATGTCAACCACTTTCCTAGCGGGGCTTTCCATATTCTATTTCCTGTCCTGGCACAATCTTCTCCCACCCTTGGTGTGCTATCTCCTCCTCATCCCTCAGCACTCAGTGTGAATGCTCATCAAAGAGACCACTTTTGACCATTTGTATCAGTTTCCTATTGCTGCTGTAACAAATGACTGGTAGCTTAAATAATATGAATGTATTCACTTACTGTTCTGGAAGTTAAAAGTCTAAAATGAGTCTCACTGGGCAGAAATCCAGGTGTTGGCAGGGCCGGGTATCTTCTGGAGGCTCTGAGGGAGAGTCTGCTCCAGTTTCTAGGGGCCACTTGTATTCCTTGGCCCCTGGTCCTCTTCTCCCTCCTTCAAGTCTGACCCTGCAGCATCTGGACATCTCTCTCACTCTGCTCCTCCTGTCTGACTTTTCTATCCGTTTAGAATCTTTGTGATTCCATAGGGGCCTCCTGGGTAGTTCAGCATACTCTCCCCATCTCAAGAACCTTCACTATTTCCATCCGCAAAGAACCTTTTGCCGTGTAAAGTAACATAATCACAGGTGTCAGGGATCCGAACAGGGTCATCTCTTGACACCATTATTCTTTCTGCCTGCCACACTATCCTAACTTAATAAAGTAATACCCCTCTATTCTCTATCTCAGCCTTTAGATCCTTAGCCTTGTAACACTACCATAACTTACATAATTAAAATGTTATTATATCTAGTCTAGGTATATAATTGGCTCAGGCTCCGCGGGACCTGTATTCAGAGGATGTCATCAAGAATCTCTCTCTTCCCCTCTTTGCTCAGCTTTTCCCTGTGTTGACTCAGAAACTTTCTTCCTTGATACTGGTTGAGCTAGCTGCACCTTTCAGATGTGAAGCTCTAGTGCCAAAACCTGGAATTGACCAGTAGACCTTCACTGGTCTAGGTGGGGTGCATCCTTGAATCAGCCTATGGAAGTGATCGGACAAGTGTATGTCATGTGCCACCATGGACGGGGGGTTGGGAGGAGCTGTTTCCCAAAGGAATCAGGGTGTTTCACCCTAAGGGCAAATGAGTGCTGACCAGGAACACGCAAAGGATTTGGAATAACTGCCCTTTTAAAGTGTTGCTTACACTCTCCTCTCACTTGGACGAGAAGCTGTTTATTCTGATTTCTTCTGTCTTTCTATGCATTTACATCATTACACAAACAAGCATGCGATTATCTGATAATGGTCCCTTTTCAACATACTGTACAATGAAATCTTTTGCAAAGCATCTTTGGGTCTATTAGGAAGGGATGGGATGCCAACCTGCTTTGTCAAGCACTATTCTAGGCCTAATTTCCATCCCCTCACACCTTCCCTGCTATCATCCTCTGAGGGTGGACATATTCCTTCCCATTCTACAAAATAATAGTTTCCATTGCCCGAGTGCATACTAAGAGCTAGCATCACACCAAGCCCTAGACTAGTAATGGCAAACCCTTTGAGCTCAGCGTGTCAGCATTTTGAAAAACCCTAACTTAACTCTGGTGCCGGTCACATATAGAAATTTTTTGATATTTGCAACCATAGTAAAACAAAGACTTATATTTTTGATATTTATTTTATATATTTAAATGCCATTTAACAAAGAAAAATCAACCAAAAAAATGAGTTCGGGTGTCACCACTGACATGCGTGTCATAGGTTTGCCATCACTGCCCTAGACCATCGCTTCCCTTATTCCTCAAAGCAGTTCTCCACATGACTCAGCATCTCCTGAGCAGCAGATGCAGGGCTAAACCCTAGACCCAAAACAGAAGTTTCTAAAACAGCCAAAAATGTGTTGGCTAACGCCAGTGACATGGACAGTATTTCTGCCTTTTGGGGATACCAGCCCTTTCCTCCAACTCTAAAGAGCTAGAGGTTTTTATTGCTATTTTTCTAAAATGCAGCATTAGTAATCACTTTGGCAGAAACTTTATACAAACGGTGAACTTTTCTTTTTCATTTGCTTTAGCTTAAGTCTTTTCCATTGTTCATTGACTTTTCGAACCGTCCTATCATTATACCATATTTATTCCTTATTCACCCAGAACAGGTGTGTGGCACCTTGGAGAAGATGAAGCCAGAGAGAAAATCAGTCAGACAGGAATTAGGTTGCAAGATGACTGGATAAATTACCACCTCCCAGAAATTGTATGAAAATTGGCTATTTCTTTAGGACATCAGAGCACCTTTTTTCTCTCTAATGCACATGTGTCCCTCCCCAAAGGCCCAGGTAACTGGGAATCGGTTTCTAGGCTGTGTGGGGCCTTCTGGGAACATGATGCCCTTGTCCTAAGGCAGCACTAACTGGTGGTCCTCCTCTTTATCTGCAGCTGCTGTTCCTCTGCACCCACGGCTTTAACAGTGTTTCCATCATAGTCCTTTTTGTGGACAGCTCTGGGGTAACAGTCACTGGTCATTAGATGATCTTGCTAATGAGAGACTGAACATACGAACAGACAATGGCCAGAGCACATGTGCCCACAACCTCACAGCAGCCAGCCTGGGCACGCATCCAGGAATGCCCAGGCCATGGTCAGTCAGGCCCAGCTTCCCTAATTGTTGTACCTACTTCCAACTCAGGACCAACCAGACAAAGCTAAATATGATCCCAAAATCAAGCACTCAGGATTCTCATTAACCCACTTCTAGCTTTCCTGTGCCAACGACCTCTGTTATAGAACTCTCCCTCCCCCCACGCCTGACTTGGAGATTCTGCCAAACACACCTGATGGTGGCTGACTCCCCTGCAGCAAAAGTCTTTGAACAAATGACCTCCCTTTGTTCTCATGTGGATGGCCTTTGTTTATTGCTACACTAACTTTTAACTTTGCACTGGGTTCTTTTTTTCACACAACTCTTCCCGTGTATATCAACTCATACCATGACCTGGATCTTTCCCACCTCTTAGTTTTCTCCTTCTCTCTCATTTGCCCTTCTCTTAGGGCTATGCCCACTTTTGACCTTGGCTAAAATAGTTCGTTACTGTTGTTATATTGTTATTTTGTGTGTTGAGTGCCTGTGATGGGTAAGACAGATTCTCTCATCATCTGGCTTAACCCTTAGGAAAATCTTGCAAATGTCCTTAGCCCCCATCTCACAGGTCTGGTTAATAGATAGACAGAAGAGTTTCCTGATCTTGACTTTCCAGGCCATAAGCCACACAGCAGGGAAGGGTCCTACCTCTCTCTGTCTGTGGTTAAATCTAAGGCCCCCGGGCCATTTTTATCTACTTGTTATCTAATGATAGCTCCCCGAAGGGCAGGTTCTGTTGTAATTATCTGTGTATCCCTCCCAGCAACTAGAGGGCAGTGGGACTGGAGTAAATGTCTGAGGAAGGAGGGACAGGAGATGAAGAAGAAAAACAGGAAGAATTAACCCAGATTAAGAAAAAAAAATAGTGTTTGGCTAAATTCCATTGACAGGGTCTTATTTTTTTCTTTGACTAGATTACCAAATACAGTGACCATATTGTTTCTCTAATTTCTTCAAGACATACTTTGAAGATAAAAAAGATATGTATGTTATATAGCCTTCTTTTTGCCTTTTTGAAGAACATACACATATGTAAATATACAGATAATTTCTTCCTTAAATTCCATAAACAGGAGACAACACCCACATTCCAGATGAACACAGGTCCAGTTTGATCACCTGTGTGAAACTGGGTTCTGGTACCCTGCTTCCCACTGCTGTCCACCAGGGTGGCAATCTGTTCATGAAACTTTTAATATTCTTGTAGAAACTGAGCCTGAATTGAAAGCCTCGGTGGTATGAATCCAACACAGTTGTTTTTGAATGTATTTTTCATGTATAGGTTGTTCACTCTAATCTTTGAAATTGTACAATTAGCATATGTTGTCATAGTTATGTATTTATTATAATGGAGATGTTCTCGGGAAACCAGATTTAATAGTTTTAAATCAGAGGCCAGCATGGACCTTTAGGAGTTGCATTCACAGTAAATTTTATGCCTGGTGAAAGGTTATGTAATGGGTTTCCCTGCCACTGCCCCCCCTCCCCACCTCCTCACCCTGGCCCACAAATCTCAACTGGCCTACAAAAGTTCCCCTGTGGATTTTTGGGAACTAGCCACTTGAGTTTATACTATCACCTGCAGGGCACACCTCCTAAGGAAAAAGGAGTGAGGAAAAGGTGGGAAGGCTGTTGGGTTTATATACTAACCCCTTATATGACAATGCATATCTCCTTAATGGAGATCCTCATAGCCTGGGACTGAAGAGAATTTGGCTTTTCTTGTTTAATTAATAGCCCCTTGACTGCTAAAGCCATTGTCCATCTGTTTAGCTATTCTATTCATGAGAAAGTCTGACTTCCCCTCCATCCGAGGCTCAGGTACCAGCATCTCTCACTCTACGTTAGCTGGATCCCATAAAGGCTCTTACATTATAAGCACCAAAGTAGCCCCCATTATATGCCATTTTTACTTAAACTGCTCTGTTTTGAGTATGTGCTCCCCAGCATGCTTAAACAGGAAAGGTGAGTGAGAGAGAGAGAGCCCCAAGGTGTGGTTCCTTTGTGTCTATAGAAAAGATATAAAGATTGAGGAAGACTCTTCAAATATCTGTGGATTTCATGTTGAATACTCTGGCAGGAAAATAAGTCCCCTGAGGTGAAAAGCCAGGCAGGTCCCGGGGAGTGTGAGCAGATTGTTAAAATGGTGTCAAAGATGGGAAGGAACAATGTCCAGTTCTCTCTCTGATCTTACCCAAGGTCTAGGGTTAAGCTCTTGCCTTCACCTGTCACAGGCTTAGCAGTTCCTTCTACTCACCAAGAAGCTCTGGACATATGCCTCCAGAGACACAGCCCACCTCCCCAGACCATGTCCCCTGTCTCCCCCTACCACCAGTGCAGGTGCGAGGCATCTGCTTGGTTGAGGAATATAGCGGCAACTTCCCTAAACCCCGAAGGAGAACCTCTTCAGTAACAAAGAGCAAATGCTGTGGAATCAGACACAACTGAGTGTGAATCTGGGTTCCACCAAACTGATTAGTTGGACTCATAATGAGCCTTACACCTTCTGAGCTGTACTTTTTTCATCTCTGGAATGTGGGAGTGGGTACCGATAGCTATGACCCAGCAGAGTTGGATATAGTGTAGGTAAAGTGGCTGGCAGAGTGCCAGGCCCAGAGATGGTCACTGTTAGCGATTGATTTATTGCTATGATTATTTTCTGTCAAGATCGGGAATAAGATGACTGCATTATTGGCTTTCCTGAGACTGTTTTAAAGAAAGTTATCTATAAGCCTTCATGATAAGCCGGGTCTATAACATAGCTCTAGAGCAGTGGTTCTCAACCTTCCTAATGCCGCGACCCTTTAATAAATTCCTCATGTTGTGGTGACCCCCAATTTCATTGTTACAAATTGAACATAGCTAAAGCATAGTGATTAATCACAAAAACAACATGTAATTACATATGTGTTTTCCGATGGTCTTAGGTGAACCCTGTGAAAGGGTCGTTCGACCCCCAAAAGGGTCGCGACCCACAGGTTGAGAACCGCTGCTCTAGAGCAAGGCTCCGGGTTACTTAAAAACATGTTTGGAAGTTATGTCCCATGAATGTCAGGCACAATCATGGACACTACAGAGAGCAGTAGAGAAGCCATAATAAGTCATGCAGACTCCTCATCAGCTCCCTATCCTCCCTAATGCTCCAGGCTAAGTCAGTTTTCAGCCTGTTTGGGGTTTCCCTATGTGTTACCTGGACAGCTGTTGCCATCAGCAGCTCCCAGCCAGGAGGCCCCACCTCCAGGACTCAAGAGTCAGCTTCCTCCAGAATTGGGTGCTGGGGAAAGGGGCAGGTTCTGATTTCTCAGTGATCAAAATAGAGTTGGTAGAGAAGCAGATATTTTTGTATACATGTATATTTTTTTATTAACACAGTGAATTTGTTAATCTTTCATAACAATGACCTAAGTAAATTATTCGACTGGACACAGGCATAGAACCTGATTTGACTTTTTCCCCCATCAACAGTTGAAAAAACAACTTTTCTTTTTTGAACATGGTAGTAAATAATATGCATGGTAGAAGAAGGAGAAGGAAGAGGGAAACACTCAGGAACCTAGGTGGCAGAAAATTTAAATGTGCCATTTGTCTGTCTGTCCATCCATTGATCCATCTTTCTTTTTTTCTCTCTTTCTCATATATTATATATTAATTTATAATTTTTTTTGCCTGTGAATTTTTTAGCCTTTCTTAACCCACATCTTAAGTAAATTGATTGGATGTTGTGATAAAACTTACTTTTACTATTATCTTGATTTTTAAAAAATAAACCCTGGACTTGCGATTGTGTTTTCTAGGCGCGCGTGTGTGTGTGTGTGTGTGTGTGTGTGTGTGTGAGAGAGAGAGAGAGAGAGAGAGAGAGAGAGAGAGAGAGAGAATATGCATACATGTTTATCTCAGTGGTAATCTAGAAAGATGAATTAAGCATCTATGGGTCACCTAATGACCACTTTAAGAATAAACATTGCTACATTGAAATGTCTGTGTTTGCACGGGAGTCCTGATCACCTTATTTTACAAATGGGGAAATTGAGACTCAAGGGAGCTTCTGTTGTTTGCCTCAGCCACCCAACCCTCTGATTGCAGGCCTAAGAGCTGAGCTCAGATCTCACTCCCTTGACACTCCACCCTCTGTCTCTCCTCTCCCGACTCCTCAGGGTAGTGGGACATGGGTACCAACTTTGATCTGATTACTTAGGATAAAACAGCTTATGAAATGCTACAGAGCAGGCCTTTCCTTTCTGAGAACTTGATGGAATAAAGTTGGCTTGATCTCCTCAGCCTGTATCTTGAGGGAACAAGTAAATTAAACAAGTAATTATATCCATAATGTTTTTAGAAGTAAGATGATTTAAATATATGAATCTCATCTGAGTGTGCAGCCTTTTGTCTGCAGTGTTTCCTGCCAAAGATCTCTTGACAGGAAATAAACATTAAAAATAATCTTTAATCCCTTGTCTGGTCTATTACCATTAACAATTGATGCACTTTAATTTTGTGGGATTTTAACTACAAAATGGAACGGCTAAGTAGTGATAATTGGGTTTGGAATTATACGGTCATTTATATCAACAGAGATGCTGGAACTGGGAGGGAGGGTGATTAATTATTTACTATTTCCTGGCTGTGGTTCCTATTATAGAATTTTCTGATATGTTCTGCTGTGAACAATTATCGCCAAATGAAAGTAAACAAATCTGTGTTCTGCAGCCTTATTTAGAAGTTAGACTATATTTAGGTGATATGGGCCTGATTTTCAGGAACCCCGTGGACTGCGTGTGTTCCGTCTCTCAGGGTCCTGCCAGCTCTGTATTTGAATATGGTTATCTTTGTGCATCTTGAGCTCCAGAATGTGCAGCCATGGGGAAATGTCTTGATTGGCCAGGAAAAAACAAAACCAACACCACTGAGGCAGATCTCGGCTCAATACCAAAGGCATGTTTGGGAGGGGTGGTGGTTTACTCTTCCCTCTCTTGGACCCACTTCATCACAACATGGGGTGGGAGAGGAACCAAATCATTACATTGGCCTGAGAAAACAGTTATGTTCTGCTTTTTCTCTTAACAAGAGAGTGTGTGTCTGTGAAATGCAGGACCGCCTCCCTGTGCCTCGGTCTCCTCCAACATTGTTCAACAGCAAATCAACACTATCCAACCAAACTTTATGGGTTTGCCGTCCCTGCCCTAACATGTATTTCCTTTTCTGTTCCCTCTGGGTGACACATCCACAGAGCTCATCCCTACACGTGACTCCTTCCAAAGCCAAGAGCCAAGCTCATCAGATAGATGGCTCTGACTCCTGAGGACTGGTGGGTGCTGGATATGTGTTTCATGGGAAGCAGGCGGACACTTAGGGAGAGTCACTGACCATCATGGCTTCAGGCCCATCCCCAGACTATAGAGTGTCAGGGCATTTACACATGTATTTGATGAGCATGTTTCCCTCTTGGCTTGTGTACTTCTTTAATTCTGGGAATAATGCAGCCCGCTCTTACTGCTCTTCTGTAGCCCTTACTTCTCCTGCTAAATATGTGGCACCACTTATCCAATTGCACAGTCAAAACCCAGGTGGCTCCCTGGCCGGGTGGCTCAGTTGGTTGGAGCATTGTCCCATGCATCCAAAGGTTGCAGGTTTGATTCCGGGTCAAGGCACATAGCTAGGTTGCGAGTTCAATCCCCAGTTGGGGCGTGTGGAGGAGGCAACCTATCCGTGTTTCTCTCTCACATCTATGTTTCTCTCTCTCTCCTTTCCCCTCTCTCTAAAATCAATAAAAACATATCCTCAGGTGAGGACTGTAAAAAATAGCAAACAGGTGGACATCTTGGTACCTCCTTCATCCCCTAGGTGTCTTGACATTGCTGAGTTGTGTTATTGTGTCCACATTAGTCATCTCTATAGTCACCACCTGGTGGTGGTTGCCTTCGCCTGTTGTCTGGTCAGTGCAGTAGTTCCTCTCTCGTTTTCACACTCTTGGCTGCCCTGGACCTACAGATCTGAAGGAAGTGGAGGCAACAGGGGACTTAGGGCTTCTTCCCCATATTTCTCCCTCAGCCTCTAAAGCAGTGGTTCTCAACCTTCTGGCCCTTTAAATACAGTTCCTCATGTTGTGACCCAACCATAAAATTATTTCGTTGCTACTTCATAACTGTAATGTTGCTACTGTTATGAATCGTAATGTAAATATCGGATATGCAGGATAGTCTTAGGCGACCCCTGTGAAAGGGTCGTTCGACCGCCAAAGGGGTCTCGACCCACAGGTTGAGAACCTCTGCTCTAAAGGATCCCAGGCCACGGGGCCATGCGACATGTTAAGAACAATTATGAATGAGCTTGTCCACAAGAGAGCCCCAGTGGCTCCCTGCCCCTGGACACATGCTGGTGGCACTCAAGCAGCAAGACAGTGGAGTAAACAGACTGGGAGTCTAGACACCTCTACGCTAAGCTAAGGTGTGACCCTGGGTCAGGTTGAAGCACAGAGGCTTCTTCCAGAGTCCACGCACCTTTGCAGTGTGGATCAGGCGCTGAGGACAGATTCCACGCCTCTCTTGATGTCCCCAGTGTGTGATTCCCGTTGGAGATGGAGGCCTCCCTGCCTTGTAGCTTGGGAGTTGAGCAGAGAACTGCTTGAGGTGCTGTGGGCCTCTCTTGACTCTTGCTTTGTTGTTGTTGTTATTTATGATTCTCACTAAGTCAGTGTTTTGGGGGGTTAAGGTGTGGAGGTTGATGGTCATTGTTCTCATTAGGAAGAATCATACAGTGCTCGACAAATTGCACGTGAGGCGGGACTCAGGGGCCAGGTGAATGATTTTTTACCTTATGCCAGGATTTCTCAACCTTGAACTGTTGACCTTTGGGTTGGATAATTCTGTGTTAGGGGGGGCCTTGGTGTGCATTGTAGCATGTTTAGCAGACCCCTGGCCTGCTAGATGCCAGTAGTACCCACCTTCCTACCAAGTCCCAAAAAACCAGAAATGTCTGCACACATTGCCACATATCCTGGCGGGGGTGGGGGGGGGTGGGGGGAGGGGAGGGAGAGGTGGGGGGAGGGGAGAAAAAATCATCCTGGGTTGAGAACCCCTTCTTTATATCCTTCTCCAATGTCTTGAGGTATTTTTCAAGAGAAACTTTTTAATAGCAAAATAATAAAACCAGAAAGTATTAATAAAACCAGAGTCATAATGAACTACTACTTAAATAATGATCACAGTGTGTTAATTTCCTGGGGCTGCCGTAACAATGTACCACAAACAGGATAGCTTAAAATAACAGAAATATATTCCCTCATACTTCTGGAGGCCAGAAGTCTGAAATTGAGGGGTTATCAGGGTTGGTTCATTCTGGGGGTCTGAGAATCTGTCCATCCTCGCTTGAGCTGCGTGAGGTCACCAGCCACCCTTGGCATTCCATGGCTTAGGTAGCATTACCCCATTTCCTCCTTCACATGGCAGTATCCCCTCAGAGTCTGTGTGTCTTCTCTTCCTCTTATACAGACACCACACCAGTCATTGGATTTAGGGCACACCCGAATCTAGTGTGACCCCATTTTAGTTTAATTGTATCTGCAGAGACCCCATTTCCAAATATGGTCCTGTTCTGAGGTTCCAGGTGGACATGGAATTTGTGGAAATGCTGGTAAACCCAGTACAGGCAGGTGTTACTCAAATCTCTGTTTCACAGAAAAGGAAACTGAGGCATAGAGAGAGTAAGTGACAGCATCTGCATCATTGGGAGCTTGTTAGACCTGCCTGTTCCCAGGCTCCGCCCAGACCCCAGGAGGCAGAAACTCTGGGAGTGAGACCCAGCCATCTTGTTTCAACAAGGCCTCCAAAGGGATTCTGATGGCCCTCACGTTTGAGAACAGCTGATGAAAAGTGCAAGGTAAGAAAAATACCTTCTGAGACATCATTTTAGCATTTATGAAATGTTTCTCAAGTGCACTTGGTTTACAAAGCCCAGCACTAATCTCACTCCTGAAGGTGGGGTCAGGAGAGCTCCGTTTACTGCTCTAAAGGGGCTTTTCCTCCTAGTTCACCAGGGCCAAAAGTATGGGGAAAATCACAGTGGTCAGGCATGTGCCTCATGAAGATAGAAAGCGTCTTGTCAGAGGTAAACTGAGAAAAGTGTTTTCCTTTCTGTAAGTCACTCCCGTCTTATTAGACAATCATTTCAGAAGGGAAACCACGGGTGGGCGCGGTGCTTTTCATCAGCTGCCTCCTCATCCCCAGGGCCTTCCCTGCCAGGAACTAGGTAACCACTCTTAGTGCCTGTAATAAAGTCAAGTCATCTCAGGCTTATCAGTGCGCTGTTAATTGATCTTCATTTCCTATTATTTCACCTCAAAGCAAACACATCACTCACCAGGCTGACACCAGAGTTGTTTTTCTTCTGTGTGTAAGCATTTGCTCTTTTAGCAAGTTTCTATTATTCTCTATTTCAGAAGGCCTTTTCCCATCTGTTTACTGAAACTCTGCTTCTTTTTTAAAAAGTTTGCAGATTATATAAGTTAATGCCATCAGCAGGAGGGAGGTAATTACAGGCTAAGTGGTAGATGGACCAGTCTCTGTAAGCCCACCTCTAAGATGCACTTATGCAAATGGTAGGTCACACCTGTGGCAGAAACCTGTTCAGAGTATTTGAGGGTGTTTGGTGTGAGCTTTGGAGAAGCAGGAGAAAACTGGAGACATTGGTGTTCTTTCTGGAGGTGGGGGAGGCCATTCAACACAATAGGAAGCTCCGGTTTCCAGTTTCAGTTTCCACTGGGAGAGGACCTGGGGCAGAGGGTTAGTGATTAACATCTGATGGTCCTGAGGTCCCTCAGTCTCTATCAGGCAATTCACAAGTCCAGCCAGGGCTTCTTCTCCCTGGAAAAGTTTTTGTACTGCCCCCCCCCCCTTTTTTTTCCTGTTTGTTTTTGCTGCTTACCCTGCCACTTAGGGGAAACAATAAAAAGAATAGACACTCATGGTAAAAGTTTCAAACCTTTTGATAAGACTTAACAGCAAAAGTTTCTTTCGGTACCTCATTCCCAGCCCTCTCTCCAGAAGAAACCACTTTTAAAGGTTTGTTGTGGACTCTTCCAGAAACATCATATGCATTTACCATAAGATACAGATATGTATAGACTTTTAAAAAATACATGCAGCTGAGACCATTGAGTACATTTTGTTCATGACCTTGCTATTTCCATTTAATTACATCTTGCAGATTATTTGGTAACAGCACACATAGCTAGACCTCCTAATGTGCCATGACTGGGTAATATTCCATCATATAATGTCCTATAATTTATTTATTCATTCCTCTATTGGCAGACATTTAGGTTGAGTTCATATTTTGTTTTATACATGATTCGATAATGAACACTGGCAGCATATGTATTTTGTCTACTTGGGCAAAGATATCAAAAGGGTGATTGTCCAGTAGCATAAGGGCCAGAACAGAGAGTATGTACACCTCCAAAGTAATTGGTTTTGGAGGAATTGCCAAATTATCCTCTAAAATGGTTGCCGTAGCCTAGCCAGTGTTGCTCAGTGGTTGAGCATCAACCTACGTACCAGGAGGTCATGGTTTGATTCCCAGTTATGGCACATGTCTGGGTTGCAGGCTCGATCCCCAGTGTGAGGTGTGCAGGAGGCAGCCAATCAATGATTCTCTCTCATCATTGATGTTTCTCTCTCTCTCTCTTCCTCTCCTTTCCTTTCTGAAATCAATAAAAATACATTTAAAAATAAATAAATAAGTAAATAAAATGGTTGCAGCAGTTTTCTCTCCACCACTCTCACCCGAGACTTCCTGCGTCACTCTAAGAAGCAAGGACCGAAATGCCATGGACAGATCCAGCAAGGTGGCAAACAGCACCCTGTTTTTCAAACTTTATGTTGCTACCGTATTATCAAGTTCTTGTGAAGCAACTGCTTCATAACACTGGGTAGCCCAGTCCTCAAGCTTGTCTTTTTTTCCCCTTTTCAATACATCACATTGATTTTCTGTATGACTTTATCTGCTTAATACAAAGTGGGATTGAACAGTTATTTGTCTGGATTTGACCATTCCTTATCAAACATTTATGATTTAGCTTTCTCCACGGCATCTTCTTGTAAGGTGTTCCTTATTTTTATCTTTTTCCGTAAAGGTAGGATTGTGTTGACAGCCCTGTAATAAATCTTTCTTGAATGAGACGAGTTACAGAGGGGTGGGAGGGCGTGGGAGCGCTGAGCATGGCTGTTGGAGGGAAAGCTTCAAGAAGGGACAATGTGAATCATTTCTGGACTAAAGTCATCTTTAATCATAGTCACTGATGCCGACTTTGGGGTTTGTGATATATTAAGATTGGGTGCTTCACAGGGAAGCACGGAAGGTGCAGCTCTGATGATGCATGGTCCAGTCAGTAAGTGAGGTTGCACAGCCAAGGCCAGTTCTCAGAACCAGTTCCTGTCCATACATAGAATAATGTTACGGTCAGGGTCAGGGCAAGGTCACCAGTCTTCATGGAGAGTCTTGGTCAGAATTCAGTCTGAATACAAGAGATTAGAAAATAGCAGTGTGATGGGATTTCCTTGTCTTTCTCTTTTTCATTGTTCTATTTCTTGTTGAGAGCATTTTCTAGCTTCATGTAGAAAAAAAGAATTAAAAATTTCACTTAAGTTCTGGAAAACTTCATTGAGCATCTACTATGTGCATGCCATGCCCTGGGAAGCAGTTCGAAGGACACAGGCATGAATAAAGAAAGCAATGTGGTAAAGTGGGAAAAGCAGTCAGACCATGGTAAGCGGGCATTCCAACTCTTTGGAGCTGGGTGACTCAAAGCAAGTTTTTTTTTGTTTGTTCCTTAAAACAACACACAATTGTCTCATCATTTCTGTGGATGCAGACGGCAGGCATGGTTCAGCATCTCTCTCAGGCTATAATCAGAGGCTGGGCTGCAGCAGTCCTTGCCTAGGGCAGGACTGGGGAGGATTTGCTCCCAATCTCAGGTTCATTGTTCTCCTCAGGACTTGTTTTTGGACTGAGAGCCTGGGTTCTTTGTTAGGTGTTGGCTGTTGGCCTCTTGAAGAGGCAGCTCACACCATGGTAGCTGGCTTCCATTGGAGAGAGCCAGCAAGAAGTGATGAGCACTATAGAGGCCTTAATTCCGGAAATGAAAATCAATCCTTTTATTTTTTTACTAGAGGCCTGATGCATGAAATTCATGCACCGGGGGACGAGGAGTGGGGGGTTCCCTCAGCCCAGCCTGCACCCTCTCCAATTTGGAACACCTTGGGGGATGTCCTGAGGATCGGGCCTAAACCGGCAGTCGGATATCCCTCTCACAATCCGGGACCGCTGGCTTCTAACTGCTTGCCTGTCTGCCTGATTGCCCCTACTGGCCCCCCTGCCAGCTTGATCACCCCTAACCACCTCTGCCTACCGGCCTGGTTGCCCCCAACTGCCCCCCCACACTGGCCTGGTCACCCATAACTGCCCCCCCCCCCGCCAGCATGGTTACCCTTTACTGCCCCCCCTGCCAGCCTGGTTGCCCCCAACAGCCCCCCTCTGCCAGCCTGGTCACCTCTCACTGCCCCCCCTTCCCCCCCGCCGGCCTGGTCGCCCCACACAGCCTACTGTTTAGTCGTTTGGTCGTCCCTCACTAACCCCCCTGCCGGTCTGGTCGCCCCATGCAGGTTGCTGCTCAGTCATTTGGTCTCCCCTCACTGCCCCCCCTGCCGGCCTGGTCACTCCACACAGCCTGCTGTTCAGTCATTTGGTCATCCCTCACTAAACCCCTGTGGGCCGTGTTGCCCCACTCAGCCTGATTGGTCGTCCATTTGGTTGTGATGGTCCCTGGCGTTCTCTCTCTCTCTCTCTCTCTCTCTCTCTCTCTCCATATATATATGAATGATATAATGGCACATGCTACAACACAGATGAACCTTGAAAACATCAGCTAAGTGAAAGAAGCCAATCACAAAAGGCCACGAGTTTATTATCCCCTCTCTCTCTCTCTCTCTCTCTCTATATATATATATATATAGAGAGAGAGAGAGAGAGAGGGGATAATTCAATATTCTAATCTTCTCCTTGTTAAAGTGTACCATTCATTGGTTTTTTATAATATTTACAAAGGTATACAACTATCACCACTGTCTAATTACAGAACACTTTCATCACCCCAACTAGAAACCCAAGAGCCAATAACAGCTACTCCCCATTTTTCACCTCTGCGAACCATAAATCTCCTTTCTGTTTCCACGGATTTGCCCATTCTGGACAATTCATATCAATAAACTCGTGGCCTTTTGTGATTGGCTTCTTTCACTTAGCTGATGTTTTCAAGGTTCATCTGTGTTGTAGCATGTGCCATTATATCATTCTTCTTATGACTGATGAATATTCCATTGTATAGATATATTTTGTTTATTCATTCATCAGTTGATGGACAATTGGTATGTTTCTACCTTTGGACTATTATAAACACTGATGGAGATGTTTTGGTATGAATATGTCTTCATTCTCTTGAATCCTGGCCCTCCGTATATTAACTGTGCAGCCTTGGGTGAGCTACTAACTTTTTGGCACCTCAATTTTCACATCTTTAGAATAAATATAATAAGTGATTTTCATAGGATTGCTAGGTGTGTGTACCTAGGATTGGAATTGCTGGGGCATATGGGCATATGGAGACTATGTTTAATATTTTGAGGAGCTGTCAGACTGCTTTCCAAAGTGGCTGCATCATTTTACAATCCCATCGGCAGTTTCTGAGGATTCTAGTTTATCCACATTCTTGTCAACACTTGTTGTCGTTTGTCTTGTTTAGTATGGCTCCTGGTCCAGGTGAAGAGTGTTTTCTTGATCCTCAGTTGACTTATCTAGGAGTGTTGGACAGTTCTGTGTTAGGATTTCCAGGAGTAATAAGCTGAGGAAGGTCACCGATTTTTGTTATTTGTGTTGTTTTCTATTTCGCCCCAGGACATCATGTTGCAGAGCAGCGGTCCAAGTTAACTCCTGGGCCCTCCTCTTTATTGAGATGCAGGCTAGGTTTGCTCAGGAGTGCTGGTTTTTCCTGTATTTTGCAGCAGGCATTCTGAGCTTGTATGTTGCAGAAACATTGATGGGAAAGACTCCTGTTGGGAAAGACTCTAGATTCTACTGACCTCACTGTACACTTGACCCAGTTCTGTGACCTTGAAGCTCTTCTAAAGGACATACTGTGTGTTCCCACACTTGGGATGTCTACTAATGCTTGTATTACTGGACTCCTCATTTCTGTCCCACAACCATCTATTGAGCCCCCTGGAGGCGTCATCATGCTCCATGCCCTGGCTACAGCATTGGCAATCCCTAGGTACCCTAGGAAGCCTGTGTTCTGAGAGATTCTACTATTTCTAAGGCATTTCCCTTCATGACCCCATGTGTGTGTTTACAAAAAGTTATAAGTACACAGACTTCCTGGTACATAGGAAGTACTTTCCAAATACAGTTGAAGGAGGGAGGACCACCAGCCTATGAGTTCCATTTTATAGCTTAGGAAAGTGAGTCTCATGTTGCATAAGCAACTCAGTAACCCCATTTGCCTAGCACTTTCCTGTGGTTATTTATTTAACAAATATTACTAAGTACCAGTGTGGAGTCTTGTTAGCACTTTGGAGTCACATTGCCTAGGTTTGAATCCTGGCCCTCCATATATTAATTGTGCATCCTTGGGTGAGCTTTTAACTTATTGGCACCTCAGTTTCCACATCTTTAGAATAAATATAATAATAGCAATTTTCATAGGATTGCTGTGAGGATTAAATGATTTAATACATGTAAAAGATCTTACAGAATGAACAGTATGTGATCGCCAGCGTTTCAGACCTCACAGACCACCAGTAGTCCGCAGACCACCGGTTGGTGACTGCTGATTTATAGTAATATTTAATATTATTTTTTATTATTAGTGTTTTCTTTTTGCTATTTCCTACTATGTGCAGGCATTGTTCTAGATACCAAAGTAAATTAGACAAAATTTCATCCCTCAAGGAGCTTGCATTTAAGTGGTAGGGGAAACTAATAAGAAACAAATAGAAGCAGCAGCCCTATAAGATGCTTGGTGTAAAAAAAAAAAAAAAAAGAAAGAAAGAAAGAAACAAATAAATAAGGTTGTTTCAAATGAAAATAAAGGGAAGGAAATAGATTGTGATTGTATATGTGGTCAGAGATGGCTCTTGAACCAGATCCTGAACGATGACAGCCATGTAAAAATCTCAATAAAGAGGATTTCAGCCAGAGACATGACAAGTGCAAAGGTCCTGGGGTAGAATTATGCCTGACCTGTTTAAGGGAGAAAAAGTGGCCACTGTGGTTGAAACCAGGTAGAACGATAGGCAATGAGGTTGGAGAGGAAGACAAATACCAGATTATGAAGCCACTATATGAAGTCTAGATTTTATTCTAATGGTGATGGGAGCCATTGGGAGTTTAAGCAAGAAGGTGATGTGGTTTGTTTCACATTTTTAAAAAGACATATTTTCAATCTGTAGAAGGCGACATTGGAAGCTGAAGGATAGTCGAGAGGTAGTTTGGAGTCTAAGAGGACAAGAATGGTCTCTTATACTAGGTGATAATAATGGAGATGAAGAAAAGAGGTCAGATTCAGGATACATAGTTCGACTGAGCATATGTGAATATAAATGCTGGTTGGCCTGTCTCCCTCAGGAGACAAACCCTAATTCTTCATGTCCCCATCCTAATACCCATTGTGGGCTGGCCACACAGTAGGCACCCACTACATGTTGGCTGCATGGATGTAGTAGACCACCCATGAAGGATGTAATGGCAGGTTAGAGATAAAGCGACCAGGGCTCCTGGCCATGGATGCTCTGAGCTTCTGGTTTCTCTCAGGCTGGCTCCTTCACAGCCTATCCTCTGGAGTATTGCCTTAGGCCTGTCCCCTTCACTAACAGGATTACAAGCTTGTAAATTATTTTTTTCTTTTACAACGTGAGCAGAAGGAAAAGCCAGCAATGTCAAAACTCAGTGAGCAAATATTTTATTTTGTTCCCTTTCACAAATGAACACGGTTTATCAATATCGGTGCATCTGGGAAGAGCAGCATTGTCGGGCAGCCAGCAGAAAAGAAACTGAGTGGCGATCCATTATGCTCCCCCTGAATTAGGCTTGTTGAGGCTCTATTATTAAAGTTGGATTTTTCTTAATTATTAACAGTTAAAAATAGGAAAATGGATTTCAAGGGGAAAAAAGTTGCAGGCACCAAGAGTCCAATTCTAACTGTGTGTGTGTGCGTAAAACGGAATTTGCCGAACATGAATAGGCACTTACAATGTGACTAGAATGGGCTCTGTCATGTGTCAGCCTAATAGCCTAAACCCTGGTTCAATACAATGAACTTGGGAAGGTTTGCTTAATGAAAGAACTGACGTTTTCTGTGCAGTGGCTGCATTCATCAGCCTGCATCCTGTTCATTATGCTACAAAGGGCTGCCAATGGGAATTGGTAGGGTCATCTATTAGGTAAACGTGATGGGGACAAAAGATAGCAAAGGCCTGGGCCTTGTGGAATTTTCTGAGGTGGTCTGGACGATTGCAGGAGGGAACCCCGGGTAGGGGCAACATGTTCCCAAGCTGGCAGAGGGGATTTTGAAGTCGTGGGTAGATTCTGGCTATGCCCCATGCTGATAACACATCCCAGGGACCCTGGAGAAGAGTTTTCACTCAACATCTCCCTACCCATTGTGGAGTTTGTAGAGGTGCTCACAATTTCTGGGTTCCTCTCCCTGTGTACGCACATGGTATGACTGTACTTCCCTGCCACACGGCTGGCTTTGGCCAGTGGAATCTGGATGAAAGCAGTGTAGTCTCTTTGAGGCAGATCTTTAAAAGCCCAGTGTGTGCTGCACCAAACTCTGTACTGTGCTGACTGGCAGTATCCCAGGCACCAACTGCCCGTCACTGGAGATCCTGGAGGACAGACAAGTCAAGAGCCCTACGGACCCTCTGTGCTGTGGCTTTAAGACACTGAGATTTGGCAGGATTGCCTGTTAGAGTCATCCTGGACCATCATGAGTTCTCTTACCCATCATTAGGCATAGAGGGATCCTGGTTTGACAATCAAGTCTCAGAGCAGTGGGTCCCTTCATTACATTCAGTCTATTTTGCAAGGTTGAAGCATTGTCATTTGCCTTTTAAAAATCATGTTTGAGTCTGTATATGTCAGTGAATTTCAATGAGCCTCCAGAGCCATTTGATGGGGTACCCATTTGAGAACTTAAGCAGATTCCTTCAGCAGCGAGTGGAGCCTCGAGTCATTGGAAAATGCAGACAAAACAAGATCTGCTGATTGGCAAGGTCATCTTGGGAAGGGCCATTGTGTAGTAAAGAGCAGGCCCATTAATTCCAGGGGGATTTACATCAGTTCCATCTTCCTTTTACCTAATGGGACTGTTTGGTTGTGTTCTTTCCTGGAGAGCTTAGTGATTGAAAGGAGGAGATTTAGAAAGGAGAGATAAAAGTGTGCATTGAATCCTCACGACATGCAGCCTCCTAAGGAGGCGCCACAGTAAATTCAGATGTAAGTCAGGGGACAGCGTCTCTGAAGACAGTATTGATGTCCAGGTGGTGACATTTCCAAATAAAGAGGCTTTAAAGGATTCTAGGGAAGTTGGGTTGTCTTAATATTATCTCTACCCCGAAAACCCAACTCTGGCTGAATTAAAAATCCCTTACATAATTATCATGGGAGTTTTGAATATAGAATCTTTGCACATTTGTTTTTTTATTTATTCGTGTCTGAAATAATAGTTTTCTCTCGCTTCCTCCTCTCCAGCAGTCCTCACCTCCTTTCCATACGTAGGAATTGTGCTGTGGGGGCCTTGTCTTTCACAGACGTATTCACAAGGTCATTGCAAGTATTAAATGAGAGTTTGTATTACAGCAGTTAGGACGGTGCCCAGCAAACAGTCTGTAAACCTTACCTATGAAAATGGAGAGAAGCCATGAGTCTTGGTTGTCCAACAGATCAATGTTTGAATCCATGTTTACTAACTGTGTAGCCTTGATTCTGTTATATAACCCTTTCCAGCCTCAGTTTCCCTTTCCATAGAATGGGAACAAAAGTAACATCTTAGCACCTTCCTCAGCAAGTGATTGTGAAAAGTAGGTGAGCTAATGTCTGCTTTACTTTTAGCCCAGCCCCTGCCCCTGAGGGAAATTTCATTAAAGGTTTTCTGTTTGTAATTGTATATGGATGGGGGCTGTGGGGGGGGGGGCGGGGGGGCGTGGGCTTTGCCATGAAATCCCCCAGTAGCCAGTGGAAAGAGAATCAGTTAGCAACCCTTTCAGCTGCCAGCCCCAGAAAATTCTGGCTGGATGGATCTGCAACAAGGAAACAATGTGTGCCCTCACATCAGGTCCTGTTTGGAAGCTCCTGCAGGGATGGGTTTTGGGGGCCCGGGCTCCATTGCAGTTTTCCCTCCACTGATAGATGCCTTCACAGTGGGTCTGCCTGGGGTTGCTTGTGGTGGATTTTGAAGTGGAGAAGTGTGTGAGTCAGAGAGTCAGACAAACTAGACTTTAATCTTAGATGTCAATGTTTAAAAGCTCTGTGACTCTGGGTAAGTCAGTTCACCTCTCTGTGACTCCATGTCCTCATGTATAAAATGGACACCGTGATATTGCCGATCTCATGGCATGGTAGGGGTCATAGTGAAAGGGGTTTATGTTAAGTGCATAGCACCTCACCCAGCGCAGGAAGCTCTCAGCAAATATTCCTCAGGCAGTGTAGAATTTTGGTGATTTATACAGTGTCACTCATCTGGTGGCTGTAGAAGCAGATGCTCAAAAATCATACCAAGGTGGTACCTTCCCCGTAGCATATTTCCAACACTATGACTTTAGGATTTGCCCTCGTATTTAATTAAAGACAGTAGCTGTAAAAACCCACACCAGTGCTTAATACAAACATAATCTGTCATGAAAATGATTCAGTTTATCCCACTTTCAGGAAGCCCCTTGCATATAGATCTTCTCAGTCTGTTTAATAGGAGAGAAAAAAACGCTTTATGTTTGCTGGCAGCTTCCCTGAGAATCCATGGATGAACTCGTCTACAGATCATTGGCACTTACATGTTAGGTGTCTGCTCCTAATAGTTGACCATCTTTCTAGAAGCAGAGCTATGCATCTGTTTTAACCCATTTTTGAACTTGTATGGGTTAACATTGTTATTTAAGGGATTGAATCAATATGAATATACTTTTCTAGGTACTATTTTTTTTTAGAAAACTTAAACTTATAATGATGAAAATAATAGGATACAAATCAAAATACCCATTACTATTATTCTCTTTTCGTTTCCTGGTATCTTTCTCTCACATAATATTGAGCCTTAATTGCCTATCCTATCCTATCGGGCATCTGTAATTGGGCTCCTCCCTGCTCTTCCAGGTGTGTTCCTCATTGTTCTTCATGACATGCACTTGGATTCTATTACATGGACTCTGCTTTGCCCTCAGCCAAAGCTCCTCTTAAAGACACTTGCCATCAGAATCACCACTTGATCCTTACACCCCAGACATATCTTTACTCCTGGATTAGTCTTGACTCCCCTTGGCTATTCTATGAGAATGTCAAGGGCAAGGGCGATGAGATAAAATGTTATTAGGTAAACAGGAATTATATCAAGGTCCCATCCATTAATTTGTTCATCCCTTCATCATTCAGCTACCATGCACTATGTGGACGGTAGTGTGACTTTTAGGGGCAATGTGTCAGAGGCCCACAGACCAAGATCTGGATCCCAAATGGATGCTGTACTCTGTTAAATAGTGCCCCCTCCTCCAAATATATAGCTGAGATCTCTCTATGCAACTTTATTTGCAAACAGGGTCTTTAGAGATGTAACTAAGTTAAGGATGGAAATGAGATCATGCTGGATTAGGGTGAACCCTAAATCCAATGAGAGTGTTCTTATAAGAGACGTGAGGAGGTGATGTGAAGATGCAGGAATGGACCGGAGAGGTGTAACTACAAATCGAGGGCCAAGGACTGCCAGCCACCAGCAGAAGCTGGGAGAGAGGCCCAGGATTGTTTCTTCCTCGGAGCCCCCAGAGGGCACCGACCCTGCTGACACCTTTATCTAGACATCTGGCCTCCTGAACTCAGAGAGAGTGAATTTCTGTTTCAGTAAGCCACCTAAATTTTGACCCTAGGAAACTATTACAGATCGTTTCAGTGGTTGAGCTTTTCTGGTTCAACTCTCTAAAGTGGACACCAGCATCATTCTCGAACATCTGCCTCTTCTAAATCGTGGGATAATCTGGTTAATCACTGGTGCTCTCATGCCCCAGTGGAATGGAGATGTCCCTATCTTATTTAGAAATGGTTTTAAGACTCAAATGAGACAACATATGTAAAGCACTTGGCACAAAGCCTGATTCACAGTAAGTGACCATTAAATAACTGCCCTTATTAATGTTGCTCTTATTTAGCATGGAAATTTATTTAAGAATGCACAGTCAATATTCAATTACCCTCACTAGTAAAAAGGAATAAGGGTATGGATTGCAAAATAGAAAATACATGGAATGATTAAGTTTCAAAAAGTGGCGAGATAAGTACATATAGGCATTAAGCTTCTGGCTGCCTCACTTCATTTCTTCCCAGCCCACCCCAGCAGGAATTTCCTTCACTGGGGGCCATGGAAGAAATATGACCCTTGACAGTTTACAAGGAAAATAATTCGATCTTGGTAGTTAAGAGTTAAGCATCACTTTGAGCTGCAGGTTTCTGATTTAAAACCATTGTGTCATCTCATTTCAAAACTCCCCTTTAGTAAAAGTTTAGAATACCAGCAGGGCAGCAAATATGTTTGAATGATTTTATTCAAATGTCAGGTATAATTAAATCCATAACCAGAAAACAAGCCAAAAAGAATGTTTCAGGGAGGTTTGGAATTTTTTTCTTATCCCCCCACCTCTATGTTCAGGACTAAAACCTTTCCAAACACTTGCAAATATAAGTAGGAGCATTTATCATAAAAATACAACCGGGAAGGCTAAAGTGCCTATTAATATTGTATTCTACAGCAAATTGTGGTGATCAGAATAGTTATATATTGAGGAGGCCATAAAACAGTGTAATTGTAGTTTGCCAGTTTTGACTAAGATGGGAATATGTGTGTTCACACTCTATGTTCAGTTTCTGTGATCACTCGGGTGTGTATTGGCATTCTGATGGGCAGCCAGGTTGTTAGAACCACAGTAATCAGCCTAGCATGGCAAGGGAAACCAGTGTGTCTCCAGACTACACCTGAATTGCCTGTAATTGTTTCATTCTACCTTACATAACAAGATTTTATCACTTGCACACTGAACAGCTGAAAAGATACTTAAACTAAAATGGTCAGATGAAATTTTAAAATCAGGAATGACTAAAAAGATCCCCAGAAGGCCATCACTGGCCCGGAGCCCCCCATTTCGGGGTCTAGCATTTGTACCGATTATGGCCTGACAGCTCTTGAGTTTCCAATGATAACAGCCATCTGACTTGATCGGAGTTCAATGGATTTTCACTAAAATAGAATCATCGCCTTGGTGATGGATAGAAAAAGTAAAGCAATACATCCTGATAAATGCTCTGCCTGCCTCCTCCCTCTCCCCAGCGGTGACCTTGTGAATCCATAAGAGAGCGAGGCACAGCTCTGGTCACCGCTGCAGCGCATCAGGACTTGGAAATTTAAGTAGCTTTGAAACCCATCAATGGGGTGAAGGGGGAATGGCCCGAGAAAGCAATGGATCATGCTTAGAGGGCTCTGAGGGAAACAGGGTACGCTGAAGGTCAACGTACAGACACGTCTTGAAGGAACAGCTCAAACCCTCATTCATATTCACGGGAGGCTGTGGCCCTGTGAGGCGAGTTCAGTCGAAGAGTACAATAAAACAGGAATTTTCAGAGCATATAATTTCTTCTCAGAAGGGAAAGGCACCAGAGAGTGGTGCCGAGTAAGCGCTACCTGAAAGCGAGGGAACGCCTTGCCTGTCTCTCCTTCTGAATAGCAAGGAGCAGGCTGTATAAGGACCACTCAGCCTCTGTAACAATATCTTTGTTTTCCTACCCAATGAGCTCAACCCACTGTGAATATTTTGATCACTATGGGTCATCTGTAAAGACTCCAACTTGCTAACATAAGAAGAAACCAACTGAAACAGTGTCCAGGAAGCCCCGGGATCCTGTGCTTGCCTGGGAAAAGCAGCTTCTGGGTGGTTGAAGGGGGAAGGAGTCGGACGTTGGCAGGCACCCATTAGTGTTGGTTACAACTTGCTAAAAGAAAATATTAAAATAAAAATTAGATCATAAATTTGGAGCTACAGTTACCAAGCCTAAAGTGCAAATTGCCAAACAAGTCAAGAGACTCATTAGCATTTTATGTAAATCAGTTATTACTGTTCTCCACTTCCTTAATTATCCATGTTATTTCAATACAACCCTTTCTTTGATGTCCCAATTCTATATTTAAATAGTGCAAGATTTCTATCGGATCCTCCCGCAGAGGTTTGTGCCATGCAAAAAACATGCCAAGAGCAGCTATTTCAGAGACTACAGGGAAATGTTTAATTGGTTCATCCCATTTGAGTTATGAGGGCGTATTACTGAGCGCATAAAATCAGAAACATGGCAAGTACTAGCTTGGAGAAGTTTACTGAAACCTGCAAGAGACCATTTGAAATTTTGCCCCCAAGCCTTTTTGGATTCTCTGTGGGAGCTGATTCAAAGGGAAATTTTGCAAACTTCATTGAATTTTGCTAAACGATTGATTTATAATTGAAATATTTGGAAATAAAACCCACCAGCCCTCTTTCCTTTGGGCACAGAGAGTTAGTTATTCTTTAGGTTGGATGAAAGAAATACAAACAACAGAGAGAAAGCAGAACATGGGGTGGGGGTGAGGGGGGCAGGCAAGCATTTTCCACCAAGCCCTTGTCAAATGGTTCATCTTTTCTGAAAGAGGGACCATCACTAATTTAAAGGACAAGTTTGCAGATATCTTATTCTCAAGTTGTCTAAAATTAAAGAATATATCACAAATTACAGATATAAGTGCCCTTTCTCTAATAAACTTAAATATAAATATACATATGCATATACACACACACACACACACACACACACACACACACACACACACACACACATATACATATACTAGAGGCCCAGTGCATGAATTCATGCATCAGTGGGGTCCCTTGGCCTGGCCTGCGGGTTCGGGCCAAAACTGGCTCTCCAGCATCTCCCGAGGGGTGCTGGATTGCGAGAGGGCGCAGTCCAGGCTGAGGGACCCCACTGGTGCACAATTGGGGCCGGGGAGGGATGCAGGAGGTTGGCCAGCCGGGGAGGGATTGTGGGAGCGCCCCTGGGTGTGTCCAGCCCATCTCACTTAGTCCTGATTGGCCGGACCCCAACAGCAAGCTAACCCACCAGTCAGAGCGTCTGCCTCCTGGTGGCCAGTGCACATCATAGCGAGTGGTCAACCAGCCAGCTGTCTGCCCCTGGTGGTCAGTGTACTCATAGCAAGCGTTTGAGCGGCCTTAGCATATCATTAGCATATTATGCTTTGATTGGTTGAACAGACAACCAGACACCTAGCATATTAGGCTTTTATCATTTAGGATATTTCAGAAAGGAAGGGAGAGGGAGAGAGAGATAGAAACATCAATTATGAGAATCATTGATCAGCTGCCTCCTGCACGCCCCCCACTGGGGATCAAGCCAGCAGCCCAGACATGTGCTCTGACCAGGTATCAAACCATGATTTCCTGGTTCATAGGTCCCCCCAACCACTGAGCCATTGAGCCATGCTGCCGGGCTCATGAATGAACTTTTAAAAGAACAATGTGCCACAGGAACTTGATAGTCACTCTTATTACCTTTTAATCAGTAAGTAGGTTCCCTCCTCATTGTCACCTGCCTGTATATTTCTGCCTCCTGCCCCATAACCTAACTTTTTAAAAAATACTTTAATTTTTTAAAATGGATAAAGGAAGAATCTTTGTGAATTGTAACTGAAAATAGAATTAAATAGATGGAAACTTATTCTTCTTCCCATATATTTTGGAACACTTACTATGTTTGATTTTTTTTTTTTTTTTTTAGAAAAAAGAGCAGATTTGGGGGAAAGCCAGTATGATAGTGTAGGATTTGGTGACAGATAGTTCCAGATTCTAGACCAAACTGTGTGGCCATGTTCAAGCCATCTACCATGGTGTCCCTCAGTGAAACATGGCTAACAGTTGTAAAGACTAGCACATAAACATAGCACTTGATATATAGTAGAGGCTCAATAAATGGTAAACTCTACTCTAGACCAGGCACTGTGCCGAATGTTTAAGTGATCACACTGAATCCTCAAAACACTCCTTAAAATAAGTGTGATTACTACTATGTAACAGATGAGGACAACAAGGTTTTTGGGGTGTTGAGTTTAGTGATTTGCCCAAGGTCACACAGAATGGAGTGTAGGAGCTGTGAGTTTAATCTAAAAGTTCTCTAAGGTAAAACAATAGTTTTGACAAGAACCATACAATAGATAAGTTTAACATTATAAGGGGGAAAGACAGCATTTCTATATCCTTTTCCTGTCTATTTAAAGTAATAGTATTTATAGAAAACTCATCTCAGCAGACTAAAATACTTTTAATATTTAATCTGACTTCTTGGTTATTCATTTAACAAATACCTTTATGAGGCTTGCCATGTTCCAGGCACTGTTCTAAGCACTTAAATCTAGTAACTCATTTAACCATTTATACATACTTATTTTGAGAGCCAGCGCAGCAGGTAGGTATATGGGAGAGTTTCAAGACCCTGGGAGGCAGGAACCTACCCTAGTGCTTATGATCTTCCAAGTCCCTGGGCACTAGCCCATATATGCTTTTTTAAAATGTAAATTACATTTTTAAAAACATGATTCTTCTGATCATACATATGGCATACTCATTATAGAAAATTTGAAAACTATAAGTAGTTGTAAGGAAGAAAAAAATGGAAAAAGCCTTTATAATTCCTCTACACGTTGTTAACATCAATCCAAGATTTTAGTGGAAAGAGAAACACATGATCCAGCACAAGGAGTAGTTCCAGCTGCTTCTTCACTTTGCTTGTTTTAAGAGTCTGAGAGTAACTCAGAAGTTACTACTACAAAATCATAACACGGGCAGGAACTGGACGGAGAACCCGCCAGGGGTTCAAATTCCTGTGTTGTGTCTTCATCGTATAACTTGCTGTCTAGTTCACATGAATATAAAGCAAACATCAAACACATCATTAAGTGGGACGTTTCCTATGCAGTCCAGAACAAAACATAGAAGCTGACATGCCACCATCCCCAAAGACGCCAGTCTCCATGCCCCTCTGTCTCCGCCCCTGTTTAGATCTTGTCATTTAGGCCTTGATCGTACCAAGGATTATCAGCCTTTAGTATTTACTCTATTCTTTATCCTGGGACTTCCTGTTGCCGAAGTCTGATCGCTTATCTGAAAAGCTTCCGTTTGTTTCCCCAGTGACTAGTGGGGTTTCATCACCAGGAAAGCACATTGTTCCAACTCTACAAGTCTACAGTCTAAAATCATCATCATGTTTTTTCATCAGAATGAAATATCGAGTGCTCTGCTCAGTGCAAGGTTTTATTAATGATGTGCTGTCAGGGGCTGGATGTTCTGCATATTTGCATATTAAACAGCTGAGTGAAGAAACATTCCTTTTATTGCTGCAGGGAATAAATCAGTTTAAAGCAAGTTCTCATCATTTATACTCCTTTCAGCTAAGTCTTCTTTTATTGAAATAAATTGTTGAAGTGCTTTGCTCATTCTTTGAATACTGATGAAATTTACCTTGATAGGACCTCGGGAAAAATAATATTTTCTTAAAGGTGCAGTATTGTTCCATTTCTTAGTATTGCTTTAGTACATTATTGATAAGATAATTTAGAAATAGCAAGTGAAATGGGAAGAAGAACAGTTTTGAATAAAGATGATGTTTCCTCTGGATGATTTTGCCAAATGTATCTTTATTGGTAGAATGTAAGAGGAAAAAAAGCCATTAAGCAACAAAAAGTACTGTATTTTTAAATGAATGATCAACTGTGTTTGCATTCAAATCCCAATGGGCAGCATATTTCAACCACACACAAGGACACAGTGTTTACCAGATCCCAGAGTTCACTATCCCCTGGGCAGGCATATAAGAGATCCCAAGAAATCAGGCTACTTTCAAATATGAATTGCACCTAGCCTCTGGGCAGGCAGACAGTGTCTGTGGTACAGGAGCTGTGCAAATGCTTTGGGTTCCCGTCTCCTCATGCCTCCTGTCTATGCCGGAGGTTGAAAACTCTGTTTATATTGAATATGTCCTGAAACGTTTTTTTAAAAGTATTAGCTCACATGATGTTTTTGCAAACTTAATTGCTTGCCAACATTTTAAAATTGGGAAATTTCACATAAAAATCCAGATTTCCAGCCTTTCTGCAAAAGGCAGAAGAAGAGCAAGGGACCCTAAAACTTTTTCATCATCTGTTGCCAAGCAATAGCTGTCCGATAGGTGGAGCAGGTCCTCTCATGTTGCCACAGTCCCCACCACTCCCTATTGTCATATGCCTGCCCCTGGCTCTTTCTGGTGCCTGCCTGGGGCCATCCCTGGCCTATGCCTTTTCTCTTGATGGTGAACTCACTTATATAAAGTGCTTGGGCAGTGCCTGACACATCATAAGCATCTGATAAGTATTAGCTGGTATTGAAATGGATAAAAACATGTGAACCAAGGTTAGTCAGTAAAATACATGTTTTATTTCCTTTTTTATATTCTTCTGAGCATAGAACCAAGCATATCTTCAGCTTACAATTTCCTGTTTCCCAAATTATTTGTATATCTAAAAAGTAGCCCTCTCAGCATCTTCAAATCTTTTCTCTGATACCCCCTTTTCAGGGGTGCCTTCCCTGACCACATTATTTAAAATTGCAAATTTCTCCCTGAACTGTGCTCTCTCTGAATCTTCCATTTTACTTATTTTGTAGCATATATTGCATCTGAGAGACACTGTTTCTCTTTTTCATCTGTTCATTTAGTAATTGTCTCATTCCCCTCCCTCACTAGATGGTAAAACTCCAGGTAAAAGTCCAGAAGACTCAAGGTTTTATGTGCTTTGGTCCCTACTGTGTTCTGAGTACCAGTATCCATGCCTGCCACTTAGTAAGTACAGTAGGTGCTTAATAAATACTAATTGAGTAAATGAATACATGAATGATGGGATGGATGGGTTTGCTTATTATAGGTTGGCCTCAATCTTTACAGAAATTCAACTCAATAAGTATTTAATTAGTGCCCATGTGTGCAGGGTCGCGTGCTGTTGCAATATGGAAGGAAGAAAAGCCACGGTCATGCCAGTGGTCTATGCCCAAAACGTGATAACTGTATAAAGAACTACAATGTGCATTCTGGACTGAGGACTAGAAAAGAGGGATGACAGGTACTCACCTTTCTCCAGACCCTCTTATAGACTAGGCACACGGTCACGTGCTCAGAGGAGCCTATGTAGGGTCATTGCACTTGCCCTTTTACCCTGGAGATGACTGAGGCTCAGAGAGGGTGAACCACATTCCCAGGGTGGCACTGCAGGTGTGTGGGCAATGGGCCCAGCATGCAAGGTCAGTGTGGCCTGACTCTACCAGTGGTTCTCAACCTTCCTAATGCCGTGACCCTTTAATACAGTTCCTCATGTTGTGGTGACCCCCAACCATAAAATTATTTTCGTTGCTACTTCATAACTGTAATTTTGCTACTGTTATGAATCGTAATGTAAATATCTGATATGCAGGATGTATTTTCAGGGGTCGCGACGCACAGGTTGAGAACCTCTGCGAGTCTAGACCCTTTCCTCAGGGCAGGGAGATGGGAGAGCAAGGATAGAGGACAGGATGGAGCATGTTTCTAGACCCTCAGGAATGACATTTGGGGAAGCTACTGGCTGGAGGCACCAGCACAGAACATGGGATGTAGCTGGGGAGGACTGTGTCTCAGGGACCGGCTTTATGTAGAGAGACGGGGTTTGCTCAAAGGCCCCTGTGATCCCAGAGCCATTTTTTATCCTGGAGGTGCTAAGGTAGGGTAGAAAGGAGGGGCAGTTCTTCAAAGAACATGCATTAAAGAGTGAATATATGAGCATAGGCTTTTTTTTTTTTTTTTTATCTTGAAAGAAACAGGAAAACGCTCCTATTCCTGTTTCTCTGCCAGGAGTAGTATTGTTTCTGTATAAATCATTTGTGACAGAAGCTCCTTATTTTTAAGTGGAAAATGCACATTTAATAACAGGAGAATAACGTCCAAACATCCTTTCATTGAAGGCTGCCAAGAGAATGCCAGCACTGGTTGTTGCTTGGAGAATGAGATGCTCAAGTGCAACTTTTCCAGGGGCCAAACTGCTATTGCATGGCCTTTGCTTACAACGGGCACTGAGCAGTGGCTCCCCCAGACCTGCCTAACCAAGGGCAGCTGCATGCTGGGTGCCTTGTATACCTGGAGTCAGAGTATACCTGGGTGAGGACCGCAGGCCCACTGCTAACTGGCTATATGGCTTTGAGATAATTATTTTGCCTTTGTAAGCCTCAGTTTTCTCATCCATAAAATGGGCATACTGTTATCCTCTACCCTCATAGGCTTAGAATAAAGTTTAAATAAGAGGCATTTAGCATTGGGCTAATATATAAGGCAGCCATTGGTCACATAGGGCTATCTAAATTTAAATCAGCTATAATTTAAATAAAATTTAAAATTCAGTCCATTGGTCACCCATTTCAAGTGCTCAGCAGCTACATGTGGCTCATGGCTACCACATTGGACAGCACAGATCGAGAACATTCCCATCACTGAGGGAAGTTGGGTAGCTCTGATCTAGGGTCCTTAGCTCAGTGCCTAGTACACCGTATGCTGCATTGGTTCTTAATGTTCTTCTCCCCATCTATAAGAAAATAAAAGGAGGCACCCTACATATTTGAATCAGAGCCCTTGTAATCATGACTTGAGTAAATTGGGATTCGTTCCAGCCAAGATTCCCTCCTATACATAAAAGGAAGGAAGCACAATTTGGATATACAGGACTCTGCCCATTAAGACAGTCTCTGGGGACAGACCAGAGTGTGAGGGCTCCCAGTCCTGATCTCAGGGGAATCCATATTACAGGTGTTAACCTGATTAGCCCATGCTTGGCTCCTCATTAATTACCTGAGGTAGCTAGGGCCGTTTCCAGTACTCAGCACAAACCTTTTCATGTTGACTCTGCCGCTTACTAGTTATTTGGTCTTTGGAAGTAACTCTCTAAGTCAGTGCTTCTTTTCTTAAACTTAGTTGGCGTGAGAATCCCCAGGAGGGGTTGTTAAAACACAACTCCCGGGTCCTGCCCTGAGAGCCCCTAATGCTGTAGCTGGCTGGGGCCTGGGATTCTGCATTTCCAATGAGCTCTCAGATGATGCTGATATTTCAGCCCTCGGATGGGCCTGGATACCCTCTTCAAGCCCATAACTCTTGTGAGAATTGAGAAAATGAATATATATAAAGCCTACAGCCAGTGACATTGTAGAGACTCAACAAAAGGGATCTGCTATCACTATTATATTTTTCTAATTATTATTTTTACACCCACAAATCAGGATCTGCTAGACTTTCTTGATATTTGAAAATTGAGCCCATGTACTCTGCCACTCTTCTATTATGAATTAACTGTCTTGGATTTAAACTACTAAAGAACCTTCCAACTCTGAGTCATTTTGGACCAGTGGGATGGCTGTGTCTCCAGGTGTGCACCCAGTGTCACTCCTTCATCAAGTGCTCCACCCCTTCTGGGCAGTTTGGAACCAATATCGCTTGTGCATTCCTTCCTCCATAGCCTGGGAGGATGGATAATGCCTTCATGCACTTGCCTACTGCTAAGACTGTGCTTGGTAACTCTTAGTACCAAGTGGGCCTTTTGGAAACACTTGCTTCTGTAATTGAACATCAGCAACAAGGGGAGAAGAATCTTTCCTGAGTGGAGGATGCGAAGAGGATGACACCTCTGTTCTAGGACTGGAAATTTTAATAAGTGAATTTCTAGGCTGCCCCCATAGATTAAGCTTTGGTGGGAGAGGAAGGCTAAATCATTCAAAACCTGGGATTTGAATGATACCCTCTTCAAGCCCATAACTCTTGTGAGAATTGAGAAAATGAATATATATAAAGCCTACAGCCAGTGACATTGTAGAGACTCGGCAAAAGGGATCTGCTGTCACTATTATATTTTTCTAATTATTATTTTTACACCCACAAATCAGGATCTGCTAGACTTTCTTGATATTTGAAAATTGAGCCCAGATGCTCATCTGTGATTCCAGATGCCATATTCCCTGAAAATCTCCAGATTCTGATTCCCATTTCCAATGTCAAGTAAGGAGAAACCCTGTGTGTTCATTGCTCTTGTTTCCAATACCTTTGGTAAGGCATGATCTTCAAGGAATTGAGTGAGCTTTGATATTAAATATCAAATCCCAGCTAGGTAGTGTTCTATCTGGGACGTCTCAATTGATTGGAGTGTCGTCCCACACCAAAATGGAGAGGGTTTGATTCCTGGTCAGGGAACATACCTATGTTGTGGTTTGATCCCTGGTTGGGATGCATGTGGGAGGCAACTGATTGATGTTTCTCTCTTACATACATGTTTCTCTCTCTCTCCCTTCCTCTCTCTAAAATAAAAAAAATATATATATCGTATATATTTAAGTGTTTAAATGTTTAACAGCTGATAGATAACTCACTTAATTTTCACTCCTTATCAGGTTTACTTCATTCAAAATAACGGGGGAAGCCAGACTAAGCTTTGAACAAATAAAATTTATCCTGGTTAGTGCCACTAGACTTTTTTATGGGGTTATATACAAGATAAAGTTTATGATACAAAACCAGCAACAGTTGACAAATTGAGGGCACACATACACCAAACGAAATGATTCTTGATATTTGCCATTCTATTGCTTCGTGTTATCAGCAGTGCCTGGAACAGAATGGTCATCAGTTTGAAAACAGGTATTGACAAAATAATTATTCATTTCTATATATTCTTTTAAATTTTGAAAATGAACTGTACGTTAATAAACACTGACTTTATAATCATTCAAAGTGCATATATGTTTTAGGGAGACGCTATATATATCTATAAAATGGTAGTAATTTCATTTGAAGAGTTGATCATGATGTCTACTTCAGATTCCCCGAGTGTCTTAATTAGGCCTCTTTGGATACAAGGAATAGAGTCCTACTCATGTCACCTCCTCTAAAGGTTTATTGTAAGAGATGTTGGCAGCCTAGCTGGGAATGAGGGGCTTCGGTACCTGTCCCCTGTGACCTCTAGCATAGTCACTGTTATCTTTTCCCGACTGGCTGCTTCTGCCACTGTGAGACTCTCTGTTCTCCTCCCTTGCAACTCTGGCTCGCCCACTCTTCTTTTTGCTCATGACAGCAACTAAACTCCATCTTGTGGCATCTTTCCATCAGCTGTCCCTGCTTCAACTCACTCACAGTCTGTTTCCCAATTCCCTGGTGTAGGAATGCACTGGTATGAGTCATCATTTTCATTGGTAAATTGCAAACCAAACTTTTGGATTGACTGCCCTGGGCTCAGGAATAATCAGACCCGAGGCCTATTCAGCTGTACTCAGAGTAGGGAAAGGAGCAGTGTCACGGGGCATGAAGCATGCCCTCTTGGGTAGGAGGGTCCACAGACCATGGCAGTTTTCCTTAGAAAGAGTAAGTGAGTGGGCAGGCATGACTGGTCCCTTCCAGTGTTCTGGGGTTTTGCCATTTAAGGCCAATTGAATTCAAATGGCAGCTGAGCATGTTGAGGCAGATCAAGTCCAGAATTCCTCCTCACCCCACCCATTTGCAGTTGCCTCAGATTTATTATGGGACCTTAATTTAGTGCAAGCATGCCTGCTGGCTCAGGCTGCTCCTCACAGCTGCAAGGTCCCCAGGGTAGAGAGGCCACTCGGAGCCTCTCAGAACCTCCCTTCCTCTCCTCTCCCCCCTGCTAAATGTTAAGAAGGGCCCTTTCCAAGGCGCTGACTTTTGGATGGGGGACAGCAGTTATCTTTCTCCAGGTTCATCTCAATGTCACCTGGTTGGACCTATAATTATAATGGGCCACATTACTTTGAACTATGGAAATGGCACAGTCATCACCTAACTGAGCTTCTCTTTGTTCTCATCTTGTTTTAATGACACTCACATCTTCAAAAAGGAGGGATCTAGGAAATAAACTGGAAATTCACTCCTCTCCAAATTGGAGCATTAAAAAACTCACTAGCATGTATGAGAAACTCAGAAACACACTAGCATTATAGTCTCACACGAGTCTGTGCAAAGTACATCATGGGCTTCATTTGGGACTGTCTCCACTTTGATTGGTGTTCTAGGGTGTCCTCTCCCTCCATACCTGATAGGGACTTGTTACTCTTTGATGCTACTATAACCTGGTCCAGCCCCTGAGACAATGCTCTATATTCTTTGAGTCTCAGCACGGGGACTAGTCAGAGTTTCCGTTCTGATTTTATGACCCCAGGAGGGATGGGAGAGACCTGTGAGGTCATCTCATCTGTCCTCAGCCAGGGTAGGGCTGTTCCCTAATGTTGCAGTCAAGTATTTGGTCCAGTCTCATTTAAAATGACTCAAGTGATGAGGCCCTGGGACCTCCCTTGGGAGGCTATTCTGCAGCCTAATAACTCTCACTGTGAGTTTTTTGTATGTGTCTAATATTCAGAGTCTGACACAATGAGGCTATAAAGAGCTAAGTCTGTTTAAGGTAGCTCTTCACCTAGGAATGATCTCATAATAGTCACTTTTGTTATAAATCTTCATCCAGCAAGGGAGTTATGTGCAAGTTACAATGAGACCTGGGGACTATTTGTCCTAAAATGTAAGAATAGCCCCCAAATGAGAATTAATGATGGAAAGCCACTCCATCTACCAACAGTGCATCAGGCAGTAACTGTTCTGTGTATGTTATAATATTTCACACAGCAATATTTTTTGCTTATGTGGTGTTAAATGCAAAAGCAGAGAAGCTTCTATTGAATGCTTAGCACAGAATTCAGTGTTGCTCTTTGAAACATCTCTGAAAATTGCCTCCCACTGTTTGCCAAGGAACGAGGTTTTGGCCTAGGCCTTTCTCCTGTTCAGGGTCTATTTGTAATCATGGTTGCAGTTAGTGGTGGTGAGTTAATTATTGTTGGGAAAAAAATCTCAGGGTGGGGATGAGACAGGGAAAGGAAGAATGAAGAAAGGAGGAGAGATAAGGACAGGAGAGAAAGAGTAGGAAGAACTGAAGAAATTGGGAATTAGAAAAGGAAACAGAAATAAAAGGAAGGAAGAAAAAGTGGGGGTGGAAGATAGGAATGAAAGAAGGAAAGGAAAAGGAATTGCAGGTAGATTTGGGATCTGTGGGCTGGAGAGACATTCATACCAGTAGTACTCAACGTTTCCTTAAAGTTTCACCCTCTGGATCCTTCCTTTGCTGTAGGAATCTGGTTCTCAAAGCCTAGTTCCCAGAGCAGCAGCAACAGCATCACCTGGGAACTGGTTACAATGCATCTGGTCCCACCCCAGACACCCTGAATCAAACGCTGGGGAGGGGACCCAGCCCTGCAGGTTTTCACAAGCCCTTCAGTGGATCCTGATGCAAGTCCACAACTGATGAGAACCACAGCTGTAGGACATTCTTCTAGGCAGCAAACTGTTTTTAGGAATAACCTGGCAGTTAGAGGGCATTTATATTTATAGGGGCCTCGGCCTCTACCTCTAGCCCTCTGTCGAACCGTTATCTCTGCCAGGAGACAGGCTTCATTTTGGAAATCCACCCAGGAAGGCAAAGTTGGTTCCCCTTGACCACACACCATGCCACAGGTAATATACGGATTCCATATCCCAGCAGCTAGGGCCTGAGCCAGGCGGGTGATGCGGAACATCGGACATATATCTCAGTTCTCATGTTTCCCCCGTTGACACATCACTGTCAATGAGACAGTGGGGATCATTAAAGAGTTTATTTTCATCTTTATTTTTATCATTTACAGCATTTTTCCACTGAGAGTTCTGACCATATAAAAGGTGGTTGATTGAATAACCACCCAAATTAGCACTGTTTCATTTCATCCACATGGTTTTCTTGTCTTGACTGGTGATAGAACAGTAAATTCAAGTCATTTAAGTAGATATTGGAAATATAAACCTAATATATTCTTGATGCTCCTGTGGCATAATTATAATTTAAAATCAAAGTTCTCATATTTGATCACTTTTTTTTTTTTTAGGTTAAAGGGTTGTATTTATTAAAAAGGAGAATTGGAAACGTAAAAGTCCTCCTCCTTCATTTTCAGTATGGACCATTGTTGTTTAAGGATCTGTTCTATTGCTTGCTGATAAATATTTATCATGGTTAAGTGAACAATCATTTGGAGACAGATACCGTTTTATGATGTAGCTTCTCAGGGCGTCCTAATTGTGACACTGCCTCGCTGTTCCATGTTTTATCGGAATATGCAGGCATATACTTTATGAGGTTGGGTAATGAAGAGAGAGAGACCCCAATAAACATATTTGCTAAGAGTAATGGTTATCTATAGCTCAGCCACCCTCCGTTAGCATAGCCTCCATTACACAATACAAGGCAAGCAGTTCATAGCTCAATTAGACCTAACTTGCTTCATTTTTAGGCATTATGTTATTCTAAATTAACACTATATTTCATATTCTCCAGGTCTGACTATTAACCGGATTTTGGAACCTTCAGGGCTTATTATTTAGTAATCCCTGAAGCTCTCAAGTAGGCATTTTTAAATTCGTGCATTATAACAAATTAGAAATTAGCTAGAAAGGCATGTTAAATAACCTACTGCCTTTGTTTTGCTAATTGTGCTAGCAGAAGTAAAAAAGAAAATGCAAGTGAGGTCAGATCTGGGATGGCACAGATGAAGCTGCTACCTGGCTGGTTGCTGATTGTTGCTGAAATAGGGGTTATTCAAATGAGAAAATAATTTTTGAAATCTCTGTGGCATGTCACAGAGCCACATCCAAGCACACAGACCAGGAATTGTTTTCTCTTGGTGCTTTAAGTTTTCTGCAATAAGAATGCATTTCTAATGTAAGTTGTGGAAAAAAAATAAAACAAACAAACAAAAAATGGTGAGGTCTCACTACAGATAAAAGTGATAAGACATGCAGATGCTTTGAAACTGGTGATTCATTAACTCCTAGGAAATATCTCCATGTTTCTTGTTACATGTTCTTCATCCGTAGTTGTTAATCAGAAATAGAAAACTTACCGAAAACCTTAATTCACAAAGATTATTTATGATGAGTCAGTGTATCAGTTGCTCTTTTTCTTTAATATATTTTTTAGGGAAGATTCTGACAAAGCCGACTTTCCCAGGTCTCCATGCACTAACTCACTTCAGTTCTTCTATTTTTCCTTCCTCTATTGCATAAGAAATCACTGTATTTAGAGAACAGAAGATTCTGCCTTCATTGTATACATTTAAACCTTGTCACCTGTGCCTGCCTGGGGGAGGTAAACTACGAGCCACCCCCCCCCTCCCCCATCTGCTCCCTCCAAATATCCCTCCTTCTGGTCCAGAGTCAGTGATCCCAGGGCATCTTTGGCAATATCTGGAGGCGTTTTTGGTTGCCAGGATTTGGGGAAGTGGTGAGAGAGGAGGAGTGATACAGGCATCTAGTAAATAGAGACCAGGTAAAGCTACTCACCATCCTACAGTGCACAAAACAGCCCCCCACATCTCCCCCCTCAAAAAAAAAAAAAGGACTATCCAGCTCCCATATGTTGGTACTGAGAAACCCTCCTCTAGCCACACCTAATTACTGGAAGGTCAGCAACTGTACTTTGCACGTGCAATGCTGTCACCTGCCTAACATTTTCTTTGCTAATTCCTTCTCATGCTTCTGGACACCCAGAGCACCATGTCTCTTTAAAAAACCTTTGCTGACTTCCATAGTGTCCTATGGCAAAGCCTGCCCTCCCTTCTGCCCCAGACACAGATTCTCCTTGAACAAACTTTAGTCTGCTCCTCTGAGCCAGTTCTCAATTAGGCCTTGACCTTGGCCCCATCCTTGTCAGGTCTGCATAGCCCAGTCTCAGCAAGAATCCTGCTAAGTCAGTTTAAAGAGAACCCCTCTACCCTTGACATCTGATCTCCCAAGCCTGCCTGCAGCAAGAATCCTGTTAAGTCAGTTTTAGCAAGAATCCCCCCTACCCTCAGTGTCTCTCCTCTTAGAAATTTTTCATCCATTGATGACGCCCCTCCTCCTTGCCCCTCTCCCCAACTCATGGCTATAATTCCCTGTAGTCTTTATTGTGTTCGGAGTTGTGTCTGATCTCTCTCCCCTATTGGTATGGTCTTAACGCCTATGAAAATATTCCTAAATAAGGTCTTTTGTACTATTTTAACAAATGTCAGAATAATTCTTTCTTTAAAACACCCCACTCACTATGCTGACAACTCTCAGCAGGTCAGGACCATAGATATAGTGCACAGGGTAGTCACCTAAGAAATGTTTGTTGAATGGAGATATGAACGCCTTTGATGGAAATAGGACACATATATCGAAATATTCATAGTCCCAAACTCAAAGGATACACCTTACCTGGTTCTTTGTCTTTTCTCCTCCATCTAGGCATTTTCCAGTACAGCTAGGATGCAAGTATGAATACACTTCTACCCTTAAGTGCCTGAATTATTTAAGCACTGCCAGTGATTCTGTATAAACCATACAGTAGGATGCATTGCATATGCCTACACTTCAAGAGCACCCATCAGCCTACCCTGGATGGCTTGATGCTGTCTCTTAGCATTGTGTCAATACTTGAGTATTTTCGAATATTGCATGCAGCCAAAGCCTTTGTGTTCAGGCTTCTGCAGGCATTATCGTTTGTAAAACCAGTCCCCAATCTATATGTCCAATGCCATTCCTAGACCCCCTTTGATAATCCTCACTGAGCAGACACACTCGATACATCTTCACTAATGGGTTCTGACTTCATAAAATGTATTAATGGCTTCTTTTTGAAAGTAAGAGTGCTTTGAATACAAGTCTTTATTGCTTTAGAAGTTCATAAAGGCAAAAGCAGAGTATTTCCCCTGGTATTTGTACTATAGGGGGATAGACATGCACTGGGGCCCCATGTGTCTATTGTCTGTGATTCCAGATTCAAGGCTGCCTGGTAGAATGTCTATGTCTGATGTTTGTTAGCTCCTTCTTTGCAAAAAACTTGCAATCATTTCATTTGCAAATAGCTTTGTCACATGACAAAGACAACAGAAAGGAAAACTTGAAATTAGCCTACTGGATGCTTTAAAAAGCACCATCTCACTTAATTCTTGCAGCAACCCTGAAGGAGAGAGTTGTTATTAGCGCCCAGGCTGTAGATGAAGAAACTGATGGACTAGGAAGAACCTGTAATTGATCTTGAGCCCTGAAAGAACTCCCAGGTCTTTTCATGGTCCATTTCTCCATCTTGCTCTCAATTATAACACAAATGGAGGAGAAGCAACAGCTTTTCCCTTCAAGACTTTTGGAATATTTGAAAGAATTTCTTAAAGGATGTGGGGAAACCATGGTGCCTTTAGCTGCAATCCTCACCAAAAGGGCAGATTGCCTTTATGGAGCTTTGTTTTCATCAATTCTTCACTTTGCAAGGAAGCACAATAGAGTGATGCCAGCCTGACATCTAGTCATTAAGATCCCCTGCATGTGGGTTCTAAGACATCTAACAAACTCTTACATGCTACACTTGTAGATTTATAGCTATTTCCCTTCAACTATAGGACCATATGCCTGAGTCCCTCATCCCAGTCTTAGGAAACTTTCACTTGAGGACACAATGGGTCACTAGTGGAGCCCCACAAATACGTTATTTATGACCCTTATGAACCAAGAAGACCATCTTAATTTCATCCTTCTTAACTTAGGGTATGAGTATCCCTCATTTCCCCTGGTAGAGGTTATCAGAAGTCACAGGAAATCAACCATATTGTTTAGAGCAAAACAAACACAAATATTATTGAGTAAAATGCTTCTGTTGCATGATTTTTTAGCAATAGAACATCAGACTTTAAGCACCCCACCCCCACCCCTAGGGATTTTCTTTGCTATGAGAGATACGTCTATAGAAGACTTTAAAAGCCCAGCCATGTGGACATCATATTATTCATTTTTATTTGTTATCCAGAGCTCACCAGAAACCTTTTAGGTCTCCTCAGAAGGCTCAGTGAGACATTATAGATGTATATTGCTTTGTTGCAGATAATATGCACCTTGAAAAGCAATTATTTGACCCTCACTCCAGGTTTTTGTCATGGCTCCCCCACCAGACACACACATCCTTGGGTATACCACAGGGGTATCCCTCTACATTCCAGTTCATTTTTCCTCCACTTCCATGATCACTTGCAAGTTTCATTGCAAAGACTTGCTGCCTTCTCTGTCAGCCACCATATATCCCTGTTTTAGTTCTGGTTTTCCAATTTCCCTTTTTCCCAACTGGGGTAACAGGTATATATTGCAGTGGGTACTTATCTTCTTGTGTTTGGTGTGTTTTTTAAAGAAGAGGTGGGGATTTTGTGTGTGTGCGTTGTTTGTTTTGAGGGAGAGGAAGGGGGAGGGATATCGATGTGAGAGCACAGCATCAATTGGCTGCCTCCTACAAGACCCCCACCAGGGATTGAACCAACAACCTGGGAATGTGCCCTAACTGGGAATCGAAGGGCAAACCTTTGGGGCAGTGGACAACACCCAACCAACTGAGCTACCACAACTAGGGCTCCTCATCTTTGTTTAACATGTACATGGAACTGAATATAGTAGTTCCCCCCTTAACCTATGGGGGATACATTTCAAGACCCCCAGTGGACACTTGAAATTTCAGATAATACTGAACCCTATACATACTATGTTGTTGTTTTTTTCTTATACATACATACATACAAACATACATATCTTTTCACTTAAAGGAAGCACTTTATTGCTTCTCTTTAGCGTATCTGAATTGCCAGCATCACACTACTCTTGCGCTTTAGGGCCATTATCAAGTAAAATAAGGGTTGCTTGAACACAAGCTCTGTGATACCAAGACCATAGATCTGGTCACAGAGAAGGCTGCTAAGTGACGAATGGGCAGGGGGTGTATACAGCTTGGACCCAGGGATGACTCACATCTCAGAGTGGAGTGGGATAAAGCAAGATGTTGTGAGATTTCATCAGGCTACTCAGAATGGTACACAGTTTAAAACTTATGAATTGTTTATTTCTGAAATTTTCCATTTAATATTTTCAGACCACAGTTGGCTGTAGGTAACTGAAACAGCAGAATGAAAAACTGCAGTTAAAGGGGGGCTACCATAGACGTAGAGGATAATTTCAGGTGGCAGGCACTCCTCTGGGGCACTGCAGACCATGTGGTCCCCTGGGGACATTTGGCAGTGACTGGAGACATTTTTTTTTGCCACAATATGATAGGCGTGGGGAAGGTGCTGGCATCTAGTAGGCAGAAGCCAGGGATGTTGCTGAATGTCCTATGATGCACAGCACAACCCCTAAAACAAAGACAGCCATCTACAAATGCCAGTCATGCTGAGGTTGAGAAATGCTGATGTGGTAGAAGGTATGATTTCATTCTTCTCTTCACTACCGTCAATTATCAGTCAAGCTGCTAATACCCTTTCTCTTTTTAGTCCAAAGTTGTGGTTTAACGTATGCAAAGTTAGATCATGTGATATTAGACCCAGTCACTGGAGCTCACTGATCTGAGAAATGTACTCTTCTTAGCTGGCAGGGAGGCAGCCGCATTAAAACATGAGGATGTAAATGTAATTTAGAAATGGGAAGATCAGGGCTTGGGGCTGGGGTCAAAGAGGTCACCTGGAGAGCTGAAGTGAGCGTGATCCTGTGTATAAGCTACAGCCAAACTTTTGAGTGTTCCGCCAACGCTACAGAAGAGCTACAACCTTGGGAGGCCTTTCCTCCCTCTCCTCAAACAATACCCTTCACTTTGTCAGGGGAGCAGCCTTCATGGAGAAATGTTAGACAACACGTCAGTCTCGCTTTCCGTGGCTTGCTCCCGCATCCATTTGAAATTCAGTGCAAACCCATAAATTCCACTTTGCTTCTGGGAGCAGCCTGCATGGTGTGTATATTGAGCATTAGAAAAACAGTAAATCCAGCCCATTTATTCACATTAACCAGCAAAGGCAGCCCACATGCCCACGGAAGTGCTGGAAATTACTGACATGGTCTTCTAGACCATGAAAAGATGGAAGCATATGGCAGAATTCATACGTGAACAGATTGCTTTTTCTCATAAGAACGCTTTATTAGAATATCAGCTATTATGGCTTACTGAATGTACTGTTCCTGCTCTTGATTTAAGCCCCGAGTCACCCCACCCCAGTTTTGTTTTTTTTCCCCACTGCATTCTGCTATGTATCTCACACCTACTCCTTGCTGTTTCTAAATGGCCTACTTAAACCTTGAGGTGGGTCCTTCAGTTTCCCATAAATTAATAACACATCTATGAATATTTCCCAGCCAATTTTAGAAGCCCCAGTCTGTTCCAATACGAGGACCATAAAAACGAGGGATAGATAAAGCAAGCTTCTTCTTTCAAATGCTCTTCCAATATGAAGCAAAACATTATTAATCTAGACTGCTTGCTACTTTCATTTTTACCATGTTTGCTGCTCATGGGATTACAGGCACAAAGGTTTCATAAATTTCATATGAAATATGAACATTTGTTGTCAAAATACTGTTAAGCTATGAAAGCCCTGCTAGTACAAGCTCCATTTTTAAAATATTGTTATTATTCTAGTATTTATATCCACAGGCGTTCACATGTTTTGAGTTCTGGGGAGCAAAGCTTTTTCTCCCCCACTTCTTTGTAATTCTCTCTGTGGCACCCCTCCTTTCATAAGTAGGAAACAGGAAATCAGACAGTCAGTGAGTGAGTTTCTGTGCATCTTGCCATATCTGTGATGTCTGCATGCTATGATTTTGGGGGGGACGGGGGGGCACATTGCTGCCCTTATTTGCCATCAGAGCAGCTTGTCTTTCATGCTAGAGGTAGGCCATGGGGGGTTAGCTGACTGCATCAGATAGTACCACCCCCACTCAGGGCCCACCTGTGAGGCTATGGCCTGCCAAGGAGGGTTCAGGGGGCTGGATCAAGATAGCAGAGCCAAGCTGGAAAGGCAGTCTTTGTGGAGAGCAGCCAAGGTCACAGCTGGAAAGAAAACAGCATATTCTAAATCAGAGGGGCTGTGCGTGAAAGGATCCAGGAAATGAGGGCAAAGTTGCTAGCCAAGAGAATCAAGAGCCAGATAGAATTAATCCAGGGCAAAAACAAAGTAAAATCATAAAATGAAATAAAGCCATCCACTGAGCATTGACCAGGTGCCAAATATTTTAATGACCCAGGAACGTGCACCGATATTCTGTGGAAGAGCTAGTGCGACTTTTCACAAGCACTGCACTGAGTCTAGTGGTTCTCAAAGCGGAGTCCCCGAACCAGCAGCAGCAGTATCACCTGGGAACTTGTTGGAGCTGCAAATTGTTTTTGTACTTTTAAATTTAAGTATTAGTTCAATTCTATTACAAAATATGACAGTATAAAACACTCTATTATTTTAGTAGGAAAATGTTGCAGGACGTGGAATCCTATCTAATAAAAGAGAAACATGGTAATTGGCGTACGACCGCTACCCTTCCCATTGGCTAATCAGGGCAATATGCAAATTAATTGCCAGCCAAGATGGCGGCCGGCAGCCAGGCAGCTTGAAACTAACATGAGGCTTGCTTGCTTCAGTGACATAGGACTCCAATGTTCCCTGCCTGCCGCTGCAGGCCTCTGAGCTGCGAGCAACTATGTAACAAACATAGAAGCTAAACAAAACCCCAGAAACCTGCCGGGCTTCAGCCAGCAGGATCGCAACATTGTAAGCAAAGGCCAGAAACCTTCTTTCAGCAGCGGAGGCCTAAGAGCTGGAGCCAAGCCTCAAAGCTAAAGCTGGCCCAGAATAAAAAAAAAAAAGAAAAGAAAAAAAGGAGCGGTTGGAAGCTTCAGTCACCCCCAGCCTGAAAACAGCCCTCAGCTCCTCACCCAGACTGGCCAGGCACCCCAGTGGGGACCCCCACCCTGAAGGGTGTGTGACCAGCTGCGAACAGCCATCATCCCCTCACCCAGGCTGGCCAGGTACCCCAGTGGGGACCCCCACCCTGATCCAGGACACCCTTCAGGGCAAACCAGCCAGCCCCCACCCATGCACCAGGCCTCTACCCTATATAGTAAAAGGGTATTATGCCTCCCAGCACCGGGATCAGCGGAGCCGCGAGGCCTCCCGGCACCAGGATCAGCGTGACGGGGGCAGCGCCCAAACCCCCTGATCGCCCTGCGGCTCTGTGTGTGACAGGGTGCGGCGCCCCAACCCCCTGATCGGCCCTGCTCTGTGTGTGACAGGGTGCGGCGCCCCAACCGCCCCCCACCCCCGGGCCCTGCTGTGTGTGTGACGGGGTAGAGCCATAACCTCCCCATCGGCCCTGCCTTGAGTGTGAGAGTGGCGGCGCCCCAACCCCCTGATCGGCCCTGCTCTGTGGGTGATAGGGGGCAGTGCCCCAACCCCCTGATTGGCCCTGCTCTGTGCGTGACAGGGTACAGAGCCCCAACCCCCCTGATGGGCCCTGCTCTGTGAGTGACAGGGGGCAGTGCCCCAACCCCCCAATCGGCCCTACCCTGAGCGTGACTGAGGGTGGAATCACAACCTCCCGATCGCCCTGCTCTGTGTATGACAGGGGGTGGTGCCCCAACTCCCCAATTGGCCCTGCTCTGAGCCCGATCAGGGGCTGCACCTAGGGATTGGGCCTGCCCTCTGTCACCCGGGAGCAGGCCTAAGCCAGCAGGTCGCTATCTCCCAAGGGGTCCCAGACTGTGAGAGGGCACAGGCCGGGCTGAGGGGACCCCCCCCCCGCCCCCGAGTGCACAAATTTTTGTGCACCAGGCCTCTAGTCCTATATAATAAAAGGCTAATATGCAAATCAACCAAACAGCAGAATGACCAGTCGCTATGATGCTTGCTGACCATGAGGGGGCGACGCTCACTACAGGAGCTGTCTCCTGGTGGTCAGTGCACTCCCATAGGGGAGCGGGGAGCGGGCCTAAGCCAACAGGCAGACATTCTCCAAGGGGTCATGGACTGTGAGAGGGCTCAGGCCGGGCTGAGGGGACCTCCCCCCCAAGTGCATGAATGTCATGCACTGGGCCTCTAATATAGTATAAAGGTATGATTCTGAAACAAGGTTGATTTTCTTTTCTTAGCAGAAAAAAATTAGTCTTTATTAAGAAAACTTAGGAATGCAAATTATTTTTTTAAACTTTATTGTTCAAAGTATTACAATTGTCCTTTTCCCCTACCTTACACCCCCCCCCCCCCAACTCCCATCTTCTTCTCAGGCCTTCCTGCACTATTATTTGTCCATGGACTATGCATATCCTATATAATAAAACCCTAATATGCAAATCGACTAGATGGTGGAATGACCAGTCGCTATGACGTGCACTGACCACCAGGGAGCATATGCTCAACGCAGGAACTGCCCCTTGGTGGTCAGTGTGCTCCCACAGGGGGAGCGCCACTCAGCCAGAAGTCAGGCTCATGGCATGACAGCACTAAGGACCCCTCAGGGGATGTCTGCCAAGGGGTCCCGGACTGTGAGAGGGAGCAGGCCAGGCTGAGGGACCCCTCCTCCCCCAGTTCACAAATGTCATGCACTGAGCCTCTAGTATGCATATAAATTCTTAGTTTAGTTTCTTCCCATTCTCCCCACCGCCCCCCCTTCTGAAATACATCAGTCTGTTGCATGTTTCAATGTCTCTGGATCTGTTTTGTTCTTCAGTTTATATTGTTCATTAGATTCCACATGTAAGTGAGATTATGTGGTACTTATCTTTCTCTGACTGGTTTATTTCACTTAGCATAATACTCTGCAGGTCCCTCCGTAAGATGCAAGTTCTTGAGCCCCACTCCAGAACTACTGCATCAGAACCTCTGTGTCAGGGAGTGCCCTCTGCTGTGAGAAGCCCTCCCCTTGTTGCTGATGCTTGATCAAGTTTGAGCTGCAGCAGGACAGGCAGGGAGCAAAGTTGGAATCAAAAATATGGCACCACTGCCTGTGGGCTGCATGCCTATGCGCAGGTCTTTTAAACCTGCCGCTTCCTCCACAAAGGGGATAATACTGCCTGTCTTTCTGACCTCACAGGGGTCCTCTGGCCATGAGATAGCTGCTCAGGTCTCTGTTGCCATTACTGCTTGCCAGGCGGCATGCTAAGCACTCATTTCAGATACTCTTCATCTTGATCCTGACAATAACCCAGGGAGTAGGTATTATTATTAACCCTGATTTAGCATTGAGGAAACCTAGATGAAATGCAATCTGCCCAGAGCCATGCTACTGGTAGGCAGGAATCACTCCAGGTCTTTCATTTCAAAGCTCATGCTAATCACCGAGTTGCTACATTATTTTACTAGATCAAGAGAGTGAGAGTGAGTTTGAAAGGGCTTTATGAATTATAAATGCTATGTGAAATAATAAAGTGGTGTTATCATTGTCATCATTATACACATACACATTCACACATATTTAAAATGATCTCTCACATTGGCATCCTCCCCAGAGCTTTCTCTCTGGCATAGGAAGGTCCCCTTTTTCAAATTCACAATCTGAACCAGGTCAAACAACACAGATTGGATCTGGATTCAGGCATAGGTGACTGTGAAGACACGGGCTTGATTCTTGAGTGCTCTCACTAGATTTACTACTGAGAAGCAGGGAGGAGCAGATTTAGATTATTAATGGGGGTTTTTGATGGCTTTAGGGTGGCCTTTGTCAGCAGAAGAGAGTGTCAAAGGTTTACCTAGATGTTTAAAATTAAAATTCATTTCATTCACTCTATACATTTCAAGTCCTAGCTCTTTTCTAGGCTTTCAAATTCACTTTACAATTCTTATCATTCTGTTTACAAGCCTGACAAATTTTAGCAGTCATTTTTTAGGCATTCTAGAATAAGGTTTATCTCATTTATGCATTTAGGTAAAGACTTTTATTTTTTTTATTTTTATTTTATTTTTTTAAATATATTTTATTGATTTTTCACAGAAAGGAAGGGAGAGAGATAGAAAGTTAGAAACATCGATGAGAGAGAAACATCGATCAGCTGCCTCCTGCACATCTCCCACTGGGGATGTGCCCGCAACCCAGGTACATGCCCTTGACCGGAATCGAACCCGGGACCCTTCAGTCCGCAGGCTGACGCTCTATCCACTGAGCCAAACCGGTTTCGGCAAGGTAAAGACTTTTAAAATAGTAAGCTGCATGTGTACATTTAATATTTTACTTTCCTTTTCAAGTACTTTTACTGATAAACTTCCCAGTCATATAAGTAATTTGTGTGAGTGTGTGTGTGTGTGTGTGTATATATTATCAAATATATATAATTTCAAATATAATGAACCTTAAGTTTTCTTAATGTTGTGACACTTTTTAAAATATAGTCATATTTCACCTTACAATCACAATTCTGTAGTGATTACTATTTACACATTTAAAATGGAAACTATAAGATTAATTTATACTTTTCAAATGGGGTCAACAGACATTTTCTGTAAAGGGTCAAGTAGAAGCTATTTCTGGTTTTGTAGTTCATATAGTCTCTGCCCCAGCTATTTAACTCTGCCTTTGTATGAAAGTAGCCATAGACAGTAATACATAAAGGAATAGACCTGGACGTGTTTCAATAAAACTTTATTTATAAAAACAAATGGCAGGCCAGACTTGACTTATAGTCCATAGTGTGCCAACTCCTGCTCCCAAAGGTCAAACTTCAAACATTACAAATTCATATGACCCATGTGAAAATGTACCAATACAGTAGCATTATTTCTCCCATTTTGATTATTCAATATTTTTATGTATAATTCTAATATGAAAATAATACTTTTGTATTTAACTGAATGCAGTTTGGCTGCCTTTAGAATTAGTTTCTGCCATATCAAGCTGTGTGGCCTTTGGCAAGTAATTTAACCTCTCTGTGCTAATCCTATTCATTTTTAAAGAAGGATATGCTAGTAAGTCTTCCTGTGTTTAAATCATATCTGTGCACAAGGGAAACATTTGTGTTATACCAAACAATATTGGAGTTAGCTTGCCATGTAATAAATGTTCCATGTGCTTTCTCAGCATACACAGGTTTCTTCACAACCAGGGAGGCTTCTGGCACAGATGTGAACTTGTTTCTCATGCTTTCCTGAACTTCTAGGACAACCACTTTACTATAGAGACTCTGATTATCAATGATTCTATTTCTTAAAGGGAACAGATCACTATTCTCTCTGCTCACTGACATCGGCACCCTCCACCAGATGGCATCTAACTCAGTTGAGGTTTGTTTGCATTTCCTTGGGCTCTTCTATGTAATTTTCTGGCCAACTCCTTATCAGCTTTGAACTTGATGGAATTCTGTACTCTGTTCGTATACATTTTGCCTCTCCAGATCACAAAATATTATTGGCGTATCTCACATGGAGTCATTTGACTTGCAGGCACATCTCAGACAGTGGTGCTTAGCTGAGAGTGCCACTGTCCCCTCCCTGCACAGTTGGCACTCCCAATCATCACAAGGTAACCAGGACGGCCCTAGCCTTGGAGAAGAGAGGGGGCTAGGGAGACAGGATGCAGTGTGTGGGTGGTCCCTACAACAGAGAAATGTCCTTCCTCAAGGACTATGACAGGGCTATGCCAGCACTCAGGTGTCTCCCCTCTGTCAGACAGGGCCATCCCTCACTGTGCCACCGTCATCTTATCTGTTGTACTTCTTGTGGCATTTCTGGGCCTGCAGTAAGCCTGGCCACAGCCACCTCATGGTCACACTGGCCATGGCCTCTGGAGTCTGAAATTTGAACCCAGGTCTGCTTCCTTCCATTTCGCCCCCACCTCCCTTCACCCATCCCTTTCCACAATTCTTCACCCTCCACCTCATCTCTCCGCCCATCTCCCTCACTATCTCCTTCTATTCTGCGTGAGGAACTTGGGAACTAAGAGAAGAGCTTAAAGAAAGCACACAAAGGGGATGTGTATTGTAAGCCAAGGTGTTATATTAAGGGCCCTTCAGAATTGGGTTAAGGACACTGGCCGAATGAGATGGAATCTGATGTGAGCCATCACTTGGGGCTGCAGCTTGAGCTCCTCTCGGTGACGGCAGTGTTCCCAGTGATAGAGCAGGAAGGGAAAGGTCCTGACAACCCGGAGCTAGTAGGCAGCGGAGCAGGTGAAATGATTTAATCTCTAGGTAGAAAGCTAAAGGTAAAGAAAAGGAATTGAGAATGGTATGGAAAGATCTAAGAGAAATTGGATTTTAAAAATGTCTTTTCCTTTTTAAAAAATTTTATTGAATTTTTTAGGTGACATTGGTTAATAAAATTATATGTTTCAGGTATGTAATTCTATAATACATCATCTGTATATTGTATTGTGTGTTCACCACCCAAAGTCAAGTCTCCTTCTGTAAGCATTTTTACCCCCTTTACCATCTTCTGTCAGGAATTCTGTGTGTGTTCACATTTTCCGAGCATACTAGTATTTAGAGATGAGTGGTGTCTCTGGGGTTGGGAAGTACTTGGGGCAGTGTTCCTCCCTGCTTCTTGTTGTTCTTAATTCTCAGCTCGGATATTTTTCCATTGATTTTTAGAGAGAGTGGAAGGAAGGGGGAGAGACAGAGAAACAGATGCTGAGAGAGACACATGGATTGGTTGCCTCCTGCAGGAGCCCCAACCAGAGCCAGGGGCAGTAACTGCTTAATGGGTCTGGGTTTTCTTTTTTTTTTTTTTTTTTTTTTTTTAAAAAAAAATATATATTTTTTATTTCAGAGAGGAAAGAAGAGCGAGAGAGAGATAGAAACATCAATGATGAGAATCACTGGTCGGCTGCTTCCTGCACGCCTCTACTGGTGATCAAGCCCACAACCTGGGCATGTGCACTATCCTCTGAGCCAAACCTGCGAGGGCTGCTCCTTTTTTAATCCCACTGTGCTCACTGCAGGAGAAAGGGACTGGACTGGGGTTGAGACCTGAGGCCTTCGCAACAGCAGGCACCTTTCTGCCTCTCCACATCTCAGCATCAAACACCTGCCCCAAACCCTCCCTTGTAAGTCAACACAGGAGAACTTGCTGCTTTTTCCTGAGGGAATGAGTCTCAAAAGCCAATCTCTGGAATTATAGGATCCAGCAGTGATTAGTGGGAGCAGGGAAAGCTTCCCGGAGGATGGGGCATTGGGCTAGGGGCTGGAGGGACTTGGGCTTTAACCAAGGGGAGGTTCAAGAACTGGGAGGGGGAAAGGAGGACACAAATGTCAACTTTTTTCTTCCCCTCTTCCCTGCTCCTTCCAGCCTGGAGCCTGTCCCTTCTCTCCGTGTCATAGCTACCCTATGTCATAGCTACTGTCATCACTGTGGCAGCCCATCCACCTTGTTTGCCACCTGTCCTCAGGTCTGCTTCTCCTTTCCTCTCCTGTGAAAACTACTGACAAGTAGAACTTAGAATCTTCATAGAGGAGATTAAAAAAATCCCAGAAACTCCAAATGCTTGAAATTGGGGAACAGGGAAAGAAAACCCAAAATAGGTTTCCAAGTATCCCACTGACTTTGACTTCCTAAAAGGGAAGAATTTGCCTTATTTTTTTAATGCTCTGAATTTTTGGCATGGTTGTGGGCAAAGAGGCAGGTTTAACAGAATACTCTACAGACATATAACTACAATCATTTTATTCTTCTCAATCTCAGTGGCAAGGAGCTTGTGAACTTGACTTTTATTTTAAATTGGGGTAAACTATGCATACCATAAATTTACTATTTTGTAAATGTACAATTATTGGCATTAAGTGCATTTACATTGTTGTGCAACCATCAATCTACTCACTGTGGTGGAAAGGGGCAGTTTGGGAGTGTTGGGGGTTTTTGTGTGTGTGTTTTTTAATATTTTATTGGCTTTTTTACAGAGAGAAAGGGAGAGGGATAGAGATTTAGAAACATCGATGAGAGAGAAACATCGATCAGCTGCCTCCTGCACAACCCCCACTGGGGATGTGCCCACAACCAAGGCACATACCCTTGACCAGAATCAAACCTGGGACCCTTCAGTCCGCAGGCCGGCACTTCATCCACTGAGCCAAACCAGCCAGGGCTGTTTGTTTGTTTTTTAATATATTTTTATTGATATCAGAGGTGAAGGGAGAGGGAGAGAGAGATAGAAACATCAATGATGAGAATGATCAATCAGCTGTCTCCTGCATGCCCCCAAGGGTGACAAGCCGGCGACTGGGGCATATGCCCTAACCTGGAATAAAACTTCGACCTCCTGGCTCATAGGTCTATGTTCAACCACTGAGACATGCCAGCTAGGCAGTTTGGGAGTTTCTTTTTAACCACAAGCAGCTGTGTTACCCTCAGACAGTGATCTAACCTCTCTGAACTTCAGTTTCTGTCCATAAGATGGGAACAAATAAATGGTTTTTGATTTGAACTTAGTTAGACCACTGTAGGGGGCGCTCTAGAGTTTTCTCATCTCCAGCACAAGGCCCACCTTTCCTTCTCATTTGTCTGCATCTCCATGATTCTTGGTTTTATTTTTCATTTGTATAATGTATAATACATGCAGCTCCAAGAAGACATTTTTTATAAGTACAGTGTGACTGCCCACTATTACTCAGTAACTCGTTAGGCATTGACGGGTTGATGTGAGGAGCACCCCAACTCGGTATCTATTGCTGTTCCCGCCATACAGTTTACAGAACTCTAATCCATAAAAGCTGTTTGAAATTTCCATTAGGAACTTTGCACAAGTGGTTAAAATTAGTCATGCATTCTTGGTCTAAACGGCAGGAAGGGTATCTTTACTGTGAAAATGATTATGACATGTTAAAACTGTGTAATAGTAAGCAGACAGTTTTCCGAGCTGCTGGGTGAGTTCTAGAAATGCTCTATTTATTTTCTCTCTATTGACTTCTTTCTTTCAGGCAAGACTGCCAGCGCGTTGATTTGGAAAACAACTGAGGCCCAGCAACCCCACAGCATTGCATTATGTGCTTCATTTTTAAACAGGGCCAACTCTTTTATTTTTGTTGTTGTTGTTTTAATTGCTTCTTCTTCCTCTAAAACACGAAGTGCCCTTGTTTTTAAAGAGGGAGCCTTAAAAAAATAGCAACAGCCCTGGTTCTCTGACCCTACCCCTCATTTGACATTTCTAGAAGTACCACATGACCTCTAAGGTTGGGCAAAGGCAATGGCTTTGGGGTACGGAAAATCTGCTGCCTGGGTTATTTAGTTACTTATTCCTTTTTAGTGCAGCAGTGTTTTTGGTGTTAGAGAGAAAGGCTGTGATTTTCTTTGATATTAAAAAACCAACCACTTACATTTTCCAAAGCCATTTGCATTCAGTCTGACGGCCGCTAAAAATGTATGTGGATTTTTCATCTGAGAGGTTTTCTCTATGCATATTGTTTACATTTATCAAACCTTGTCCTGCCCAGTACTTTATATTCATTGTAGCTTCCGGACCTAGCTGACAACATGGTCTATGTGAAAAACAAAACAAAACAAAGCAAAGCACAAAGAGTCAAAAGGTCTTCTTCTGAGAGAATATGAAAAGGGAAGGCAAATGTGGCTTTGAAAATGGGCAGTGTTCCTGAGTGGAGGTTCTGCCTTTGTTCTGTCATCAGTTTGTCAGTTGTCAATCAAGCTCCTCCTCCCCCTTCAGCACTTGCTAAGCTAATGGGAGAACCCAACTCTGGCTCTGCTCTGAACCTGCAGTGTGTAGACTACAAAATCTAGGAGGATTTTGTGTAAATAAATAAAGTAACAGGAAAGAACTGGAAAAAGCTGATATTGTTTGGGATCACCAAAAAAAACACAGCTTAATTTTTTTTGTGGGGGGGACTTTCTTGCTTTTGATTCTTTACATTTGCTGACTTTGTAAAATGCCATTTATATGTTGCTTTTGTGAGCACTTACATTAAAAACTAGAACATGAAAAAACCCTATTCCTGCAATTTTGCTACTTTGCCACCAGGTGGTAGTAGTGTATCTTAATTAAGGAATCTGACTTGGTACCTATAGGCATTCATTTATTCATTCACAAAATAACATTTGTTTAGTATGGAGCATGATTTAGATGCTGTGGATACAGCAATGACTAAGATAGGTATTCTCAAGAAGCTTACATCTAGTGGTATATACTTTGTCTGCAGTCAGAAATGGAAGGGTTTGGGGGATTGAATTTACCCATATTTGATCATAAATACAATCATACCTTGTTTACACAAATGCATTTTAACACATTTCCATTTGTTCAAACTCCATGTTTAATAATGTTATCAAAAAGGAAAATACCTTAGATACATATGTGTCTTCTTTGGCTAGTTTTTCCTCATTTCGACCCTATATTATTTTTCAGATAATCAGGGCCAGCTTTTTGCCTTTAATACACACACACACACACACCCTTAGACACATTTATTATTGCTTTCCAGTGCCAGGCTAAAGCTTCTGGGGCCATTTTCTGCCTCTGCTGTTGATTAGGCATTTTCTCTAACAACCTCGTCTTTGGAGGCGCCTGAGCCCGTCGTGATTCCATCTCACCTTCCTTTCTCTCTACTGGTATAGTCAAGGGCTCCATCTGTAACCTTCTCTGGACCCTCACTTGTCTCCTTTTCAATCTTTATTTTTCTTTCTGAATCTTTTCATTTGTCAACTAGAAAGGAGCTGCAGGGGAGGATCAGGAGAACTCAGCATCTCCCAAGCAACTCTCTGGCTTGGTACTTGGTCCCATATGCCTGAGAAATAGGTGTCTGTCTGTCCAATTTTGAAAGCACTGGATATTCATCCAGGAGAGGGAGGACCCTCTTGGCCATCCTTTCTCAAACCTGACATGTCCTTTGTGATCCCTGTTCACACATGGTGCTGATGTGATCCTCGCCTTCTCAGAAGGTTCTTCCTGGCCCCTGGCCCTACCCTTGCAACTGACTTAGATACAAACTGCCTTGGGAAGTGAATCAGTTATCCAGTAGAACCAAAAAGAACATATCCCATGTAAACTATTGGATAGTTTACACAGAAGATAAGCTTGTTTCCTTTCAGGAACAAAGTATTGCCCTGGCCATGTGGCTCAGTTTGTTGAAGCATCATTCGGTACAGCAAAAAGTTGTGGGTTCAGTTCCTGGTCAGGGCACATAACTAGGTTGTGGGTTTGATCCCTGGTCGGGGCAAGAGCAGGAGGCAACCTATAGATGTTTCTCCCTAGCATTGATGTTATTTCCCTTCTCTCCCTCCTTTCCTGTCTCTAAACTTCTGGGGTGATGATGTTTTTAGTAAAGAAAAGGAAGAATAAATTGTTTGCATAATTGACCTACTGGTTTGTCACTAGAGCCTTGCTGCAGTGTTGATTCTGGTCATTCAAATAGTCTAAATCAGGGGTCCTCAAACTTTTTAAACAGGGGGCCAGTTCACTGTCCCTCAGACCGTTGGAGGGCAGGACTATAGTTTAAAAAAAAACTATGAACAAATTCCTATGCACACTGCACATATCTTATTTTGAAGTAAAAAAACAAAACGGGAACAAATACAATATTTGTATTTGCATGTGGCCCGTGGGCCGTAGTTTGAGGACCCCTGGTCTAAATGTTAAGGGGCTTAAGTTTCTCTTCTCACCCTGTCCCCACCCCTTGCCCCTTTCATAATAGTACTCATTTGAGGACTAAAGCATTCCACAGATATCTTAAAAAGCACTGTAGTCAGACTAAACCTGCATGCAGAATCTATATTTCCCCCCAACATTTGTGTAAAACCCCCCAAAATTTGAAAATCGGTGTGCAGTGTATGAAACATCAGCAAGGTGTGTGTGTCTGTGCCTCCTCACCTACAGCATCACATACGTCTTTTACACACACCCACTCGGCACTGGACACATCTCCATGGGCTACCTGCTGCCGCTTCCTTCTCTCCGGAATGTTGGCATGGGAAGCCCGTGAGTCGGGAGCGGAGTGGGAGAGGCGGGCCAGGGTGCTCCAGTCAGTGGTGCGCCCGTGTTTCAGGCTGGAGGACCTCCTCCCATATTCCCTACTTGGTGCTCTGTTGTATTTGTTGATTGAGAAGTATGTGGGAATATAAGGCCACTCTATGTTAATTACCTGAAATAATTTAGGAATTTGTTGGTTAGTGTGTTTACCTACATTAAAAAAAAGATTGATAGTTTCTTCATACTAATTGTGTACCAAGTGAGATAATGCTTTTATATAGATGATCTTAAATATTGTTCCCTACAAGTCTTATGGGCTCTCCTTATCCCTGTTGTGTAAACTGACTGTTCAAGGACATTAAGTGCTTGCCTGAGGTTAGAGAGCCAGGGTGTGGTCACACCAGGACGTGCACCAACGTGGTCTAAATGCTGGAGACAATGCTCAGAACACATCGGGAGTTTGCAGCCCGGAGTACTCAGCATCCGCAGATTACTATTACCATCTCAAACACACACACACACACACACACACACACACACACACACACACACACACCGGGAGGATAATGAATATAGAAGTTGCTTATTCTCAGCTGCTACTGTGTGGGAATCTGGGACACCTCTCACTGGGAAGCACCCAATTCAGACTTCAGGGGCCTGAGACCATCCTTGAGAAGGCACTCTCCTCCGAAACCTGGCAGTGTGGGTTCGAGAGGACACAGGGCCCTGCAGGTGCTGCAGTGGGTGTGCACAGGGAGTGGAGGAGACTCCCCACTTCCTTCTGGGAATAAAGAAGATACCCCAACACTCCCTATAACCTGAAGACTTAGGGACAAACCCCCCCTTCCCATCCTCATCAGGCTCTGCTGTAAAATTAGGTGCACATTAAGGTGAGTGTCTATTCTAAAGTGTCTATAAACAAGCAAGCAAAACCACAGACATGAAAAGGAATGATACTTTACGGCTTACAAAACATGCTGACGTACATTATTTGATTCTCACTACAACCATGTAAACTAGGCAGGTATTATTTCTGCAGTTAGTTTCATTCATGGATGAGGAAACTGAGGCTCAGAGAATTATGTTATCTTTCCCCATCACATACTACTAGCTAGTAAGTAAGACTCAGTCTTGGTTTTTCGACTTCTACTCCTAAAGCTAGCCTTGCCAGATAATATATAGGACATCCAATTATTTTTGGAGTTCAGATAAATAACAAATCATTTCTTAGTATAAGAATAGCCCATGAGATATTTGGGACATATGTATTCTGAAAAAAAATTGTATGGAATATACTTATACTAAGAAATTATTTGTTGCTTGTCTGGCATTAGAATTTAACTGTGCGTCCTGTGTTTTTATTTGCTAGATCTGGCTGCTCCCTATGACATCCTTTTGTTTCTTATCCTTGCTACCACCGTCTTGAGATCATTCTATGACTCAGTATCTACCTTGGGAAATAATTTTTGAAGTTACTCCTTATTAAACCTGCTAAAAGCTTTTGGTACCTAGTATGTTACTACAACACCTTACAACCATCTTGAAAGTGGGAGTAATCACCCCTTCCCAGATGAGACAACTGGACCCAGAGAGGTTAAGCAACTTGCTCAACACCTTACAGCTAATAAAGGTAGATTAGAACCACGACCTCTGCCTCCAAGGGCATTTATTATTATCTATTCTCCAAAGTAACTTTTTTAATTATAAAGAAAAATGGTGTTTACAATCAGTCATAGAGGCAGACAGCTCCTTGGGGGAGAACCCAGGTGTTGGCCATTAAAAAAATCTGCCACAGGACCCAGCAAAGACTTTCCGCAGAGCACACCCTCAGCACAGACCTGTTTGCTGACTGATGTGTTTCAAGAGCAATTCAAAAAAAAGGCGAGAGTTGAAAACTCAGTGTCGTTTACACGTGTATTTTGCCCTAGATGTGTTTTAAATTTTGTCAGGATCATAAACTGTGTTTCAAAACATGAAGATAAATTGGCCCTCTGACCTCTTATGAGATGACATAATTCATCTGAAAGGTTTATCGCCCTGCGCAGTCAGTTCCCAGGTCCCTACTATTCTTCCCATTCTTTCAATGCCATTAAAAATAGAAAGGGGAGGGAAAGGTGAGGGTGGGAACTGGCGTGGAATGCAGCACTGAAGGGCCCCCAGCCCTCCTGTTAACACAATACTTTTATCCTGTAATCACAGCCTGCGGGAGACAAAATAGCAATTCATCTGGAAAACGAGATTAACTCATTTAGGCTAAGCAGTGATCACAGAGAGAAGCTGTTGGTGTCTGGCAGAGGGAAAGCCCAGGGATTCTCAGCCACGCTGGGGCGGGGGCTCGGGGAGCGGGCCCAGCCTGCTGGAAATCGTCAGCCTTGTCAGGGTCCACCTTGGTGAGCTATGGATATTGCAAAGGGATTCCATTCATCTCTGCCACAGCCCTCTCATCTGATAAAGACTGTGTACAGGCTTTTCTTCGTTAGAACATCTCCCGAACCACTTGCCTGTCCCTGCGGCTCTGCTGGGAGCCTCTCGAGTGAAGGACCCGTTGTGTCCTTCGGGTTTGGGCCTGGTCAGGAGGGATAAGGACAAACCACTGTGCCATCTGCACTTGTTGGTTCACACAGAATTTGCTCTGTGTCAGGCCTCTGGTTCCAAAGCCAGCCAGGGCGAGGAGCAGTTGTTTATTTTATGCTATTTCATGTGTTTCTTTCCCTGGCAGTGACTTTGCTGGGGGGGGGGGGGGGGGGGTTTCCCCCATTGACTTGCTCGTCTTTCCCACCTGGAGCCCTGAAAACATGTTTTCTACCCAATGGCCTGTGCATTTGGGGTGGCTGGGGACTCATTTCCAGAATGGCCTTGAGAGTCAACAGATTGCACACACAATTAACTGCCGGGAGACTTGCGTGGGGAAGCAGCCCGTTCCAGCCATGGAATGGCCACCTCTGGCCTCTGTGTGGGCCCCCCGTGCACACCCACCCCGCCATGCCTTTCCGTGTTACTCCTCTGTGTTGCCCACACCTGGTAGATGACAGCTCACCCATTCTGTTGATGCAGTTAAAGCTAAGGGACCTTGGGTTGTGTGTATTTCTCATCTCTCTGCACAATTCTATTTTCTGCTTGTTCATTTACTGGCATCTGGACCACAAGTAACTTATCTGTGTGCCTATGCCTGATTTTGGGGCCTAATGACCACACAACAGGAATTTTAGAAAGCAGACGGTCCAAGTCATAATAGGAGAATATTGCAAATGAGTTTCGTTAAAGCCAGCTAAATTAGGCAAAGATTCTAAGCGTCTGGCTTTTTTTCTTGCTAGTCTGGCCTGTGCATGATAGAGAAGCAACTATATTGTGAAACCTGCAGTGTTCATGTAAATTGTTTGTAATATTCAAAGTGATGTGGATGTATATACATTTTAAAATATATCACTATCCCTTTCGAAGAAATTTACCATTTCTGGGGCTTATCCAGTGGTAGCCTGGCTGAATAATTGCTTCAACAAATAGGAGCAGGTTGCTCGTATGAGACTGTTACAAGTGCTTTGGAGGGAAATTTTAACACTAAATAGCTGCAGACATTCAGAGCTGTGTTGAATATTTAACAATTTTTTTTGTGGACCCATCAACTAAGAAGACTATCAATTTTAGAGCATACAGCTGTTCAGGAATAATAGTTTGAAAGACCAGCCCCAAAGATCTTGGTGATTAAAGTCTGAACAGATGACGGGATGATAAACCTTAACGCTTAAAAATGTGTTTTTATAGTCCAGTCCCCGTATAGTATCGTCTGATAAATGTGTTTGCGACAGACAGACCAAATGAAAGAACCTTCCATAAGGGGGCCCTGCACGGTTTGAATATAAATATTCGTTCTGATTCCCCTGTTAGTGATTGACTAGGAGTATTGATCAACGTTAAAGCGTGAGCACACCGGAGCCTCCTCGAAGCCTGCTGCACACACACTTTCACTTATAAACACATGAGTATTGATCACAGTCATTCCGTAAACATATCTTACACATTCCCTCTGTGCACACGCCACTTAAATGAATTCAAATCAAGAACAAAGCTCCCTCAGAAAGGGGAGAGCATCTCCTTTAGCAGCTGCCCTTTGGACCCGAAATCATCTGTGACCTGTGCTAGCTGGAATCCATGGGAGCAACTCCGTGGGACATGGTATGGACCACAAAGGAGAGTGTCCTTTATCAAACCACAGGCCTTTCTTTAAATGCTGGCTAACCATTGCCAAAGGCCTTCTTGGTCTGCAGCCTGAGTTTCTCCTCCCGATCAACCTTCACCCTTCTTGTGAGCAATTATTTCTCAGTCAGCCTTTCTTTACCTGGCTTCAGCAGCTTCATGTTGATTCTCTTATTTTCACTTTCAAAAGAGACATATCCTGCCTCTTTCCAGGACCAGGGGATGGGAAATGTCTTGGTGTTCTCAGCTGTAAAATGGGGCCCATAACACTTTTTGTTGTGACGATGACAGGAAGTACGTTTGCTCTGAAAAGTACAAAAGCATGAGTGGTTAAGTGGTTTTATCACATGAAAATAATGATCATTGCCAAAGTTGTTCAGGCATTGAGGGCAGAGGTGTTTTGTATAAATCTATTTATCCTCAGGCCTGGTGCTTGAACCAGACTATGCTAATAGTTAATGTTTTTAAAATTTAATTTAAACCAATTAAATAGACATTGCTAAGTTGAGAAACCCTATGACTATAGGGATACAGGAGATATATAGTCTACTGTGGGAGATAGCATGATCATTGCAATAAATATGGAACCTGAAAATATCTTTGAAATAATAAAATATAATTTTACCTGATACCATACTATTAATTAATTTATTGACAATAAGTTCCTTGTGCATCCCAGTACCTTTTGGACAGTGCTTGACTCTTGGTATGTGATCAATAATTGTGTATTTTGTGCATGAACTGATATAATAGTGGGTTTGGAGGTGCTGTTATGAGGGATATGATTTGCTCTCATATTGGGCAAGGAAGATTTTCTGGGAGATGGGATAGTTGGGTTTTGATGAGTGGATAGGAGTTGGAGATGAAGTGGGAGGGAAGAGGAGTATTCCAGACAGAAGCCCCGAGGGACAAGACTTCATTGTACTTTGGAATAGCCAATGCATAATTCCTTTGGGTTGGGCTCTGGTGGATCTAGCAGAGGATTATGATGGACAGTAGATGGAGACATATTTGGAAGGATCCATATAGCTCTCCTTTCTCCTCACCATGGCTTCATACTTGTATTTTCCTCTCTGTCCTTCCCACATCTGTGACCATGGGGGGAAGCTGTGTGGTGGTTTGAAACCTACACACAACATAGTGGACTGAACACCAAGTGCTTATTGTAAATGGATCCACTTTTACTGCAGTTACTTTAATGGCACCTTAAATGATAAATGTTAATAGAGAAGCATTTTTGCTTGGGAAAGCACAGTGGTATTAGCCTGCCAGACTGCCAATGCTATTTGCTTTATAGAAGGGGATTTGAAATAAGGGGTTTTGGTGGTTGTATTTTTGCCTTAACAGTTATTTGTAGAGAAAGTATGGGCCATTGCATGTTTATAGTATCTCTTCTTTATAGATGCCCAAGTTATTATTTTTTATTGGTTTGGGTACTTATTTTGCACATTTGTAAACAATTATGTAGTTCTGCAGCTGTTGTACCACAGAGACCATATGCATTTCCATGTTAAGAGAAAATTTTATAAGGTATTCTAACTGGATGCTATCATAAAAGAATTATTGTGGTGCCAAGAAAATGAGAGAGACAGGCTCAGGAGTTATCATTGGGTTTTTACAGTGTTGGGAGTTAAATGAATGTAATACTTTTTTTTTTTAGCCATTTCTGAATTGGAGTCAAATTTTGTAACTAGATATGAAGGTTCTCCTGTGTTCCATTCATGAATGGAAAGCATAATGTTTAACCACTTATCGCAATATTAATTAATCAATTAATTAATATACATATTGATACATTCTGTGCTTCTCTCCGTACTCTGGATGAATTAAATATATGGCTTAGGAAACTCCCAGTTGCTCCAAGAATTTTTTTTTAAACAGAAGTAGTTATTTAGGTGACAAAGACTGAATGATTCCTTAATATATGCCAGGGATTGTTGTATTGGTTAATATAGGGGGGGAATGGATAAAGGAATTCATACAGCAGAGAAGAGAGAGAGATAAAGAGAGAGAGGGAGGTGGGTTGGGTGGCACCAGCTCATGACATGACCCTGGGAAAACAGCATCCAGGGCTCTTTGGAAATAACTTGAACTAACACTTCATTCTTTTTGTTGCTGTTATTAATCTGTAAGGTTCCAGGCACTGTAGCAAGCAGTAGTGTTGAAGGGGTGAATAGACGAGCACAATTCCCATCCAGCACATCCAAGGGGTTGTGGGTGATCACTTTCCTCTCAAAGCCCATTTTCTAGTCTGTGCCATGGTCACAGCAGCAGTCGGTGCACGTCCTGTGTTAAGCAGGGTGCCTGGCACCCAGCCATCCACTCAATGGGAGTGATTGTGGTGGGAGGTTATTCTGGGGGGACTTCTGCTGGTAATCTCATTCACCATCCCTGCTCATTCAATCCTGTGAGACCACAGTTTGCTAAATCTTCTGTCAGGTGGGGCTGGATTAGGGAAAAGAACACAAATCAAAAGATATCAAGCATTCCTTTAAAGAGTACATGGTCTCATTGGGGAGGATAGTCACATGTGCACTGAAAAAGTCTACAGATGTTCTCACAGCCACTCAAGGAAGGGTGCCAAGATGAAATGCTGATAAATGGGAGACACGTGTGTTGTTAATTAAGAAAAGGGAGGAGAATTTTAAATAAGATTTTTAAAAAGGGGGGGGACAAGGCCCCTGGACACATTGAAGGCGCATTTTGAAATAAGCATCTTTATTCAAATAGGTCTGTTTGTCCTATTGTATGCTGGCTCATAATCTTTTCATATGTGCCTGCCCACTCTGAAATGTATTAGTAACATCGATAATGGGCAAATGGGAAATATCACTTAGCTTTAAGCAGCAGCAAGTGAAAATGAATTTGCGGGCAGGGTTTTATCTGTTTCTCTAAGTATAACATGCATCAATCAAAAACAAAACACATAGACAAAAAAAAAAGAGATAGAAAATCCTATCATTTATTTGCAGTATTTTTCTTCAAAATATTATTTGTTTCACTTTGCTGTTTTAGTCATTTTAAGCACGTTTTCACCAAAGTGTTCTACTTTAAGCTAGTCTCAATTCAATTTAAAGTGAAAGGTTTTTTGAGTTTAGATAATTTACATATAAAAGCGTTACTGTACATTTTATAAAATGACTGTGTTCAGAAAACAACGATTTCAATTTAATCGTATTGTTATTCTGCAAGTTGAAATGCCTCCCTCTTGCTTCTCGGTCTCACTAACAATATTCCTTCTTGTCCTAATTTAAAATTGTTAGTGTTTGAAAATTGATGTGTTTCTTTTAGACCCCACCAGTAAGACTATAGGCCCACTGTGATTTGTCTGATAGACTTGAAGATTATGTGCATGTATGAGACAGAGAGAATCTTAATAATCTGAGCATGACAGGTATATAGCTCTTTGTAAATTATTTTCTTTCTTCTCTCAAGAAATTTTGTTTGCCTGTAGCCATATCCATTTAAACAATAACACCAAAACGAAAAGAAACTTATAACTTTATGTTTTAAAAATTGCAATTTTTTTTCCCTTTCTCTTTCCTTTTCTAAAATGACACTATTGTTCTGGAAAAGTCCTTAGGAACCAGCCAATCTGCCTCGGGATCCTATAGTATAATGTGCCTTTGAGAAATAGAGCCAGATGTTTAGGGTTTCAGACCACCGTATTTGTCCTAGGAACCCTGCCCGTGTCTTAAATTCTTGACCCTTGAATTGAATGTGAGGCTCTGACCATATAAAAGAAAACACCCGAGTTTTATGATCCCGAGAGCTTGGGTTACGCTATAAATTTCCTCAGGTCCCCGCTTCTTTGTCTCTTCCACGGTTTAGGGCTGTTCACCAAGTCGATTATACAAGTGGAGTCCAAGTGGCTGCCTCCAAATGCACATGAGACAATTTCTTAGGGAATAAGAATAAACAGCTGTTTAAACAGGAGCCACAAAACTGCATCAAAATTAATTTGGTCCTAACCAAAAGAGAAGTATATCCCTCTCCTCCTCACCCCCAGCCTATTCTCGGAATGAAACCCAGAGCTGGTCCCCAGCAGCTGAAAGGCCACCAGGACCGCTGGTCAGTGTGCCAGGAGGGCCCTCTTTAGGCTTGGGATTTGCAGTTGCCAGCTCCTGCCCCTTACTAGTCTATGCAATCGAGGTGGTATATCAGTGATCACTTGTAGATAGCCTCACATCTCCGAAAACCCTGGTTCCTGATTTGAGTAGCACTTGCTTTGTGTCTCACCGTTGGCAAGGGCCATAAGTAATGTATATTCCATTATGCTTTCTACAGTAGCCTTAACTTTACATGCACTATGTCTATTCGGGGAGGTAGGGGGAGTATTTTTCCATAATGAAAAGAATGAATTCTTTCTAACCCTCCACCTCCTTCTCATTCAGGTTTTAAATACTAGTACAGTATAATACTATTTACATTTACTTGTTAATTCCTATATTTAAAAAAAAAAATCTGTGTAGTGATAATAATTATTCTTTTTATATGGAAACTAGAGGCCCAATGCATGAAATTCGTGCAAGAGTAGTCCTGCCCCCGGCTGCCGGCACCGGCTTCCCTCTGGCATCCGTGACCCAGGCTTCCCTCCGGCCACCGGCAGGCACCCGAGCTTCCCTTGCAGCCCCAGCTTTGTCCAGAAGGTCATCTGGAAGGATGTCCGGTCTAATTAGCATATTACACTTTTATTATTATAGATGTTTAAGGTCATATGCTATTTAGCCATGGGACTGACAACATGTTGCCCAAGGCAGGAAAAGACAGCATTTTCTTTTCTTTAGGCGTCTTAAGTGTGACATTCAGGGCAGTCTGAGCCACTCATGTTAGAACTGTACTCCATAAAGAAAGAGCATGTGCTTTGGAATCAGTTCCCTTGCCAGCAGTGCTTCTCAACTCACAACACATCAGAATCACCTGGGATGTTTTTGAAACACCCCAGCGCCACAAAGCAGAGCCTCTTGCTTCTGGGTCCTTTCCCATGTTTGCCCGCAGCCTTTGCTAAAAAGTTTCCCCCCATGTGGACTGAAGCAGGAGAGGGAGGGTGACTGCCTGATGCCGGTTGCTCCAGGCTCTGGTCACAGGGAACATATGCCACAAAATGCATCTGCTGCCTTGGTCTCATCTGCACGTTTCTCTCCTTCCAGCTTCATCATATTCGTTCATGCTTCTCCCCCTTCTTTTATCCCCATTCAGGTCCCCTAGAGAGTCTGAGAGGCGCTCTGTAAGGACCTCAGCCTCTCTGCTGCTCTGCCCATTGGCGCTCCCTGTGGGATCACTCCTGATTTGGGTGCCACATGCTTTCCTATCTTGGCTGAGATCAGCAAATGGAACTTGTTCTTTGTTCCTTTTATCAGTCAGACTAAGCTGGTTCATGTAACGTAACCCCAAAATTTCAGTGACTTAACATTTAATCCTTAATATACTAATATAGATATGATAACTGGAATATACCAAGGATTTAATATATTAAGAGAAAGACAAACTCTGTATTATATGCCTTATGTGTAGAAACATAAAAATTAAAATAGTCCAACCATTGTGGCTCAGTGGTTGAGCTTCGACATATGAACCAGGAGGTCACGGTTTGATTCCCAGTCAGGGCACATGCCAGGTTGTGGGCTTGGTCCCCAGTGGCAGCCGATCAATGATTTGCTCTCATCATTGATGTTTCTCTCCCTTACTCTCTCTGAACATCAATAAAAAACATTAAAAATTTTTAAATGAAAAAAAGAAAAAGCATATAGATACAGAGAACAGATTGAGACTGGTAGTTACTGGAGGGTGGGGGTAGGACAGGGGGAAGTGGGATTTATTTATAGGGTTGGTTACAGCCTATTGTGGGTCATTGCAGGGACATAGACTTTAGCCATCCAGGAGCTTCACTGTCCATCCCCCTAGGACCTCTCATATCATCACTACCCTCTTGTCCAGGCCCAGCAGAGGAGAAAGAAGAAAAAGCACAAAGCCATGTGGGGTGTTCTGTGGGCCGGGCCTGGAAGCAGCGTATCCACCCCATTCCATGGGCAAGAATTGAGGTTGTTCAAGAAGAGGGAAGCAGTTGAGTAAAGACCTAACCCGTCTTTGCCACACTGCCTATTCTGGATCTTACCTCTTTGATTATAATCTGTAATTAAATCTTTAGGGAGTGCCTGTCACAGATTGGGTTCTCTTCTTGGGGCTGTGGTTACCAGCCATGAACAAAATCCCAGTTGATAAAGTACTTGGATTCTGTTAGCTCTGTGTTAACTTTCAGCTTAGATTTTCTATTGTGTTTCATGAAAATGAGAGCTTGCATTGATGTAACCTTTAGCAACAACTCATAAGAATAATCACAATTTTATTATTCATTTATGCCCCTCCTTTTTCCAGAAGTTAAGCAGATAGTTTTAGCACATGGTACCCACTGTGAGCATCATCATTACAATAAACTATTAGAGTTATTGGCATGACCTTACATTATTCATTAGGGTGGGTCAAAGCCACTGGGTTTGGGGAATTTGTAGAAGCAGACCCACTCCTCTGAATTCCCCTAGTGAAATAACAAAAATCCCTGGGTATGGGAAAGCGTTTCCATGCATTTTCATCCTGGCTTACATCAAAATCATTTCATCGCCCTTGGGATTGAAAACCACACTCTGTAAGCTCTGAATAAATGTTACACAACCATTTCCTGCACCCTCAAGGAGACGTTTTCTGGGGAGCAGTGAAAATGATTTGATGAGGTTTTATGTGTGTGTAGAGTTTTCCAGGCATATCTCATCCTTGTGTCTTTCCCTTGAGAGTTCCTCAAGGGTAATGGTGTGTTTTATTTGTTTCCCCTTTTCATCTTGGGAGGCTGAGCACCTAGTAGAGAGTGCTGGCACATAGTAGGTTTGTTTTACAGGTGTTTGTTGCATTAATGTGCTATATTGGTTTTCTAGGGCTGTTGTAGTGAAGTACTACAAACTGGGTGACTTAAAGCAACAGAAATGTATTCTCTCACTCCCTCCTTCCCTCCGTCCTTCCTTTATTCCTCCCAACATGTTCTTATAATCCATGTACTGGGCTGTGCTGGGCGATCAACTCCATAACTAAGATACTGCTTAAGACTCACTCACAGGAGTCCAGGAGAAATCAATCTTTTAGGGGAAAACATGGATAGCCTTCTCATTGCCTTATTATACGGGATATGGTGAGTCTGTCCCACTAGGGAAACACCAGGAATTCATGAGTCCTGGGGACTCAGTAGCCATAGGAAATATAGAAAGTGGACAGTGATTTAAAAGTTCTGATCCCTCTGTTTATTCCCCTGGAATATATTATCATCATTAGCAAAGTCACCCAACTCGTAGTTTCAAATCAACTGCAGAACAGTTGATGCTGGTGTCACTGTAGAAATTGTTTGAGAAAATGTAGAAATTATTTGGTGTCATTGGTAGGATGGCAGTTGCTTCTTGTTGTTGTCGTGTTGTTTTTTAAATGAATTTAGCTTGACTGGGCTGTGTATGCCCCAGGAGTACTTACTGTCTCTTTTCAGGTAAGCCCATACCTTGGTTAATATTTTATTGCCTATATTTATTAGAGTTAGTGCCTGTTTTTTGACATGTCAGCATGACGTGTCTGAGGTTAGAGCTGAGTTTAGAACTTTGGAGCAAAGAGAAGAGACACATTGACATTAAGATGCCAATTGCTCTATTTTTTTAGGTTTAGCTCAATGATTTCCGAACCCTTTTATAAAATGCATGACTTCAAAGATGCATGCTAACACTGTCTCCTCGGGAAATCTATCTGGCACAGATGCCTTTGAATACCCAGTGCTTCAACGCCGACTTGTTACAAAGAAAAGGAATATAAACCTCTCTTCTTTCTTTTTTTTTTCCTCTCTGTTAATTCCCCCCCCTCCCCCCATTTCATTCTCATCTGTTCCTTTATCACCTTTTTTTCTTTTTCATTGCGTTGGACTTTTTTAGTTGTGAAGGTCAATACTTTGAATTGAGAACAAATAGCATAAAGCACCCCAACGTGGCAGCCAGGTAATAATGTGTGTGGTCAAGCACCATTGTGACCATTATTGGGTGGGAAGACTGTAAGAAGAGGCAGATAAAACCAGGATGCAGGGGCTGGGGGTAGTTTCCCTCTGTTGTTGGTGGTTTTATAACATTTGCCTGCAAATTCTTTGACATTCTTCCAATACAAGGTAGAGTCTAATTCCACTCTCCCATCCCTGAATCTGGGTCACCCTTACTGACTCTCTGCTAATGAATTAGAATGTGGTCCAAGGAACATTGCAGAACCTGTGAGATTAGGTGATAAAGGGATATAGCTTCCGTAGGGGTCTGTCTCACTCATGGATGCTTACCCTGGGAACCAGGCTGCCATGCTGTGGGGAAGCTCAGTCTAGCTCAGGCGTTGAGGCTACACAGAGAGGCTCACATGGGGAGGAATTGCGGCTGCATCAACCACCAGGCATGAAGGTGAAGAACTGAGCCTTCGGTTAATTCCACCTTCTAAATGTTCTGAGGCAGGAACAGACTGCCCCCTTGGTGCCTTCTTCAAAAGCCTGCCTCTCAGAATTCATGGACAGAATAAGTGGTTGTTCCACACCTGTAAGGTTTTGGGTGATCTGATATAGATATGATAACTGGAATATGCTCAAGTCAATATTCTTAGCTAATTTTTTTAATCAGAAAGTAAATCTTTACACTTAATTAACCACCTGGACATGGTGTGGGCATATCTGACTTTAAGGACATTTGACTCAAATTCTTTAGTTAATTTAAATATAATAGAAATAAGTCAGTGGAAACTAGTTGAGATATTCCTAACCTGGCCTATTTTACCATTGATTTTATAATGTCAAACAGTATTTCCAAAGCTTTAGCTTTATACTACCTTTACAGTTTTTGTCTTATTTGCTCTTCTGTTATATTATTTGGTTTAAATTTATCTTTTTATATACTGGGATTATTATGTATAGCTATTTATAAGGAAAGTTTTATATTATTACAAATGTAAATGGAAGACCAAAATCATTTGTCATAAATGCAAGATATCCATAAAAATAAATATAATAAAAACAGTGGTATTAAATTTTAGTAAGATACTTATGATTGCTGCTGACTCTGAAATTGGAGTGTTAGGTGTTAAAAACAAAAAAGGATCAAAACAAGACTCTTGTTTTTTACAAGGATTGTAAGAGAATTAAAGAAGAAAAAATATCCCCCTCCGTGTATGTTTCAGGAGTATAGTCTCCGAAGTCTTGAACTTGCCTTTAATATTTGCATACCTATTTTGCCCATAAATCTTTTCCCATAATATTCCTAATCAGATTTCATGAATATTTGTTGTGTTAGTGAACCTATTTGTCTTTTGCATTCTTAATCTTGAGGGCTATTGGCTGACATTTCTAGTCAACAGAGCTAATTCTGTATTTATTTGGGAAACATGTGAGTCCTTTGATCTACTTGAACTTGAAGGCAGAGATGGTTTATATGTAACTAAGGCCCTGATGATTAATTTTAGTGTCAACTTGACTGAACTATGGGGTGTGCAGATATTTGCTCAAACGTTATTCTGGGTGTGTCTAATGTGGGTGGGCCTCATCTAATCAGTTATAGGCTTGAATAGAGGAAAAGGCTGGCAGAGTCATCATTGGACTGTCCTGGGTCTTTAGCTGCCCAGAAGATATCAGGACTTCTCAGCTTCCATAATCACATGAGCCCCAAACTTCTAATTAGTAAATATGTTTATGTACTGTTGATTCTGATTCTTTGGAAAACCTTGACTGATACAGAGGCAGTATCCTATTTTGAGATGCTTTGACTCCAGGAGTCATTTAGATGTTTACTATAAACATCCCAATTTTACACTCAGCCATCCAGGTGTTCAGAGCACACAGTCACCAGTCACCTTTTAGTATCTTCAGGCATAGACCTGCCCTGTCCTTGTTAGAGAGCAGACAGATACCCTGCTCTTGGCATCTTCATCTTCTCGTGGAATCACCATGCCTTGCTTGGCCACCACAGTAACAGGCCTGTGGACAGGTCCTACTTCACAATGGCACCAATGGTCTCTGACTTCACAGAACGTTGCAGATTGAATCCTAAGATTCCCCCACCTGCTTTGTTTTAGGTGTTGTGTCATATTGAGGCCTTGGGAATCCCAGAATGCTCCACACCCTGTCTGGACAGAATCCATGCAAGTGCCCCTCCCACCACTTGGCGGGGGATCTGAATACATTCTTGTTTACCCATAAGTTCTGTACCCACTTGGCCTCTTCCTCTTACCTCTCAATAGGTCCAACTTCTCAATTTACCTGTCAGATAACTGGTAAACCAACCTCAAGAGAGTCCGGTCTTTGTTGATTCTGTTAACTCTGAGTCTTAGGTTAAGTCATCCAGAAGCAGAGCTGAGATAGGGATTTGGCTGCATGCTTTATTGAAGGAGTGTTTTCAGGAGAAACCTATAATGGTGAGGAGACCAGGTAAGGAAGCGTAAAGACGTGAAGAGAAAATGTGATTTCAAGTGATGTCTAGTTTTGGCCTGATGCTTGGGGTGGGGGAGGCTCTGCAGTATAAATTGGACCTCAGAGCTGTCCTACACTGAGCAGAGGGCCAGGCTATTGTACCCTCCCCCCTACCCCCCAATCAAGCAGTGCTGGGCCATCTCCTGGTGAGGGCTGTATCTTCCCAGGTGTCTTGGGCAAGGGGAACAAGAACATCAGCCAAGGAAAATTGTCCAGAGAAGGTTGCAAAAGCTGGGAGATGGAATAGAAGATATGCCCAGGGCACCAACAGCTTCTGCAGTTTTCCTCATAGTCACCAGTCATCATTGGTGCCTCAGATTTTCACACACAAACGGACGTGTATGTAAAGTAATGATTATCCATAGCCCATAATTTTTTTCTTGCAAAAATATATTTTTATTAATTTCAGAGAGGAAGGGAGAAGGAGAGAGAGCTAGAAACATCAATGATGAGAAAGAATCATTGATGGGTTGCCTCCAATACACACCATGCTAGAGAGATCAAGCCCACAATCCCAGGCATGTGACCTGACCGGGAATTGAACCACAACCTCCTGGTTCGTAGGTCAGTGCTCAACCATCGAGCCATGTTGACCGTGCCACAATGTTTTTCGTTAATCTAATGTACATTTTATTATTGCCTTAGTCACAGGGGCCCACAAAACAAGTTCCAGAGTAGATACTAGATTTGCAGAGTGATGAGTAGGGACCTCAAAGTAATTAAATTTATTGGGTTATATTAAAAGAGAATAAAATGGTATAAAAATCCAGGTCTTGTAGGTAAGGCACTTGTAGGTGCCTTGCTGAATCTGGTAGTTCTCCCTGCCCAACTTCTGTTATGCAGAGCTATGCCCACTGCATTTGCAGGAGAAATAAATGCTGCAAGTCTCAGGAGTGTGGCCGGGTTCTTTGTCTTCAGGTCACTCCCTTCTCTCACCTGCCCCTCCCTAAGGCCAGGAGTTCCCAGTCAGTCATTTTCCTTTATCAGTATTTATTGTTTTTAATCCGGTTTCCCCCTCCCAGGCAAAAGGTGCTGATGTGATTCTGTGAGCTCTCACATAGCAGGGACCTCACTGTCAGAGCCTGGCTGCCTTGTGTGGCCTGAAGCAAAGCAAGGTGGGCTCCTAAGTGGCAGCTGCCAACTGCCAGCAAGTGAGAGGCTCTGATTATGTCTTTGTGAAAACCCATTCTAGTTGGTAAAAGTGACATGTTTAAGCCCTTGTGTGTGTCTGACTCATAAGAGTTCAGGAGGTTGTCACAGAGAGGAGACGGCAGTCATTTTAAGGTTTCGGGAGCTGTTGGAGTTGAATAGATAATTTCCCCTCTTCCGAATGTTACATATTAAATGTGCCCTGGTCACTGGGTGAAACAGTCATTGCTGTGATTGCTTGTTCATTGTTATAATAATTTATGTGCAGCGTGGAATCTGCAGATTCTCCCAGTGTGTGACTCTGGGATTTACAAGTGAAAATCAGCTCCAGTTGACCAGTTTCATTACATGTCATGGAATAAAAGGAATTTTTAAACAGTCAAGCATCCACTGCTTTAGGACTATTGGCATATTAAAGTATGATTTTGTCTTTTTCTCACTTTTAATAGACAAGTTCATGTTTGCTCAAAATCAGCTACTTTCAGTCCTTCACATTTTTTTATTTTACTTTGTGGTTTTTTGACACTTTCTCACTGTTATGATCTCATTTGCTTCTCCAGCTGACCTGGGCAGTGGGTGCGCCAAGTGAAACCAGTCTGTTTGAGGTGTGCAGACAGCAGCCACAGGGGCTCAGATCAGGGCTGTCTGGCCCTGGAGCCTGCTCCCCTAACCACGCAGTCACCTGCCCTCATCCCAAAGATCAAGAGACAGGGAGTGGTCAGAAAAGTTCCCTAAACATTGTCCCACTCTTTTTAAAAAAAAAAAAAATATATATATATATATATATATATATATATATATATATTTTATTGATTTTTTACAGAGAGGAAGGGAGAGGGATAGAGAGTTAGAACCATCTATGAGAGAAAAACATTGAACAGCTGCCCCCTGCACACCCCCCACTGGGGATGTGCCTGCAGCCAAGGTGCATGCCCTCGACCAGAATTGAACCTGGGACCCTTCGGTCTGCAGGCCGACGCTCTATCCACTGAGCCAAACCGGTCAGGGCAACGTTGTCCCACTCTTAATGTCTTTGCACCCATTAGACTGTGCTATTTCTTTGCCCTCATCGCTGGGAACCCCTAAATGCCATGTCTTGTGTTGCCAAGTTAGTCCTGGCCCTAGGAAGACATAGGGTGATGTGACCAAATTCAATAACCAGAAGCCACGGCTTCCTGAATGAGGGCACTTTTTCTGGTATCGGAGTACAGCGGTAAGCATTCTGCAAGTTTGTACAGCTGGAGGCTGGCCAGCGGTCACCTCTGTGCCCTGGTGACCCTCAGTCTCACTGTGACTTCCAAAGCCGAGGCTATGACTTTCCTTCTGGATACTTAAGTACTTGGCTCCAAAGGTGTTTGCTAAATGAATGTGTGATCCTAAAGACCATTCTTGGTGGTGGTTCAAAGAAGGATGTTTGCTTAGCTTGGTCAGAGCAAGCTGGTAAGACCGATGTTGGGGCCTGGCCAGTTTGGCTCAGTGGACAGAGTGTCAGCCCATGGACCAAAGGGTCCCAGGTTCAACTCCCGTCAGGGGCACAAGCCTCGGTTGCAGGTTTGATCTCCGGCCCTGGTCGGGCTTGTGTGGGAGGCAACCAGTTGATGTGCCTCTCTCATATCAAATCTCTCTCTGTCTCTTCCCCTTCCTTCCACATTCTCTAAAAATCAATGGAAAAATATCCTCAAGTGAGAAGTAACAACAAAAAAAGACTGATGCTGGTACCCAGACCTTCTCCTCCACACTTACTGTGAAGAGGATCAGGGCCATGTTTAGGAAACAAACACTGAGGCGCCTACTGTGTGCCATATACTTTGAGAAAGCAAACTACCCACCCTCATAAGTTCTAGTGTCTGGGAAAGCTCCCTGGAAGTGAGTTGGATGGCAGTAGGCATGGTGAGCAAAGGACTGGGCTGGGCTGGCTGTGGAGAGACCCCTCATTACGGAAGACACAGGGAATGCGTTTTTAAACAGCTGGGGTCAGAACAGCAGAATTGCGCATTTCCTGTTGCACACACACCTCAGTAAATTGAGATTCTCCAAATTGTACCCTCAAGGGAGACGCTGCTTCCAGAGCTGAGCACTGAGTTGTGCCTCCCCTGTCACTACCTTCCACTACCTCATTGACCACCTGGGTCCCTTTGCCCCCTGCTGCGTCTCACTGACCCCAAGCACAGCTGCCCCCTGCATCAGCCCCTATGCCACATAGTGGGACTGAGTTAGAGAACCGTTTCATCTTCTGAGAACTCCATTTTTTAGAAAGATGCCTCAAGGCCACAGGCTACATTGGAAGGACTCAGGAAGGGCTGGGGTCCTCAGGGTGTTTAAAATGATGATGTGACATACTAGTAGTTCGCTATGCCAACATGTTTCTGCGTGAAATTGCCCATCCAGGGGGCTCCTGGAAGTTCAGTCATGCAGCTCCATCTGGCTTAGAGCAAATGTGATATGATTTGTGCAGATAGCACTGCTAACAGTGGCTGGCAGTCGCCTTCTGCTCGGACCTCTGTACCCAGGTGGCTGCACAGCGGAGGGCGAACAGCTTCAGGAAACCGGGTTCCTGTGCTTTCTGATGATCAGAGGCCGCTGTTGGGGAGGTGAGGAGCAGGGACTCAGAGTTCAGGTGCAGAGGTGGCTTCCACAGAGTGTGGTAACTGAGAAGGTACATCTCCGCAAGGGCTTGGGGGCACCATTTAATTCCTCTTAGTGCTGAAAGGGGACTTGGTGGAATTGATTTGGCAAAAAGGTTAATGGGTTGTTATGGCTGCCAGTTGGCCGATTGAATCACTAGCAATTGGGGCAGGGGAAGCATTTAATTTGATGCACTGAATGCAGGCCCACCAGAGCCAGTATCTTGCTTAGGAAACAAACACTGAGGAACCTACTGTGTTGCTTGTAGCAATTGCTTGTAGCAGTTTCTCAGTGAGTGTATGTGTGTGTAGCTCCAATATGCTCCTGTTTTTAGGCTTTTTACCCTCCCCTGTTATACAAGGTCTGGTTGTGACCATCCTCTGCTCGCTCACCTGCCCCAACCCCTGGCCCCTAGAGAAAATACAAGACAGTAGTTTATTTTTCTTCTGTGTCATGTTATTGGAGAACCGTGCAAATGCAGGCCATTGTCTTTTACAGAACAGAGCTCTCCTAAGTAGGATGCACCAATGATGATCCAGTAGGGCAGAGGTCAGCAAACTGCAGCCTACCACTTATTTCATCAATAAAGTTTTATTGGAACACAGCCACCCCACTCATTTAGAAGTTGCCTAGGGCTGCATCCACACTACAGTGGCCGAGATGAATAGTTGCAACAAACACCAGCCAGCCCTCCAAACAGGGAACTTTTACTATGGCCTTTAACAGAAAGCATTTGCTGGCTCATTAGGGTTGCCATATTTAGCAAATAAAAATACAGGATGTCCATTTAATTTGAATTTCAGGTAAACAATGAATAATATTTTAGCAAAAATGTGTCCCTAATTTAACTAGGAAACCTGTATTTTTTTCTTTTTTAATCTGGCTTCCCTAAGTCCCCTGCACTAGAACATAGAAAGGAAACATTTCGGCTTCTGTTTACTTTTGTCTTTTATCTCAACCCATTCCCATTCCCATTTCTTTGAATGTTTTCTGATATTATGCTGAATGGTATATAATCATTTGTAGATAAACTAGAGGCCTGATGCACGAAATTTGTGCAAGGGGCTCAGCCCTCGCAGCCCTGGCTTCGTCTGGAAGGTCATCCAGAAGGACACCTGGAAGGTTGTTCGGGTGTCTGATCTAATTAGCATATTATGCTTTTATTATTATAGATAAGTGATGTGCTCAGAGTTGCATTTTACTGATGGTAGAGTAGGACCAAAGCAGTGTGGGGCCTCAGGGAGAGCAGGGGCTGCTCCACCTCCTGTGGCCAGTGAGGGTTCCAGTATGGCCTCTGGTGACACGTGGCAGGAGGAAAGAATACAAATCCAGCTCTGGGCACTGAGACCACGGCTGCAAATGGATGGATCATTGTTCCTAGACAGGGTGATTGTGAAACTCATTGGCTATTTGCATCTGGAGTACAGGCCAGAGCCTAGCAGGTCCTCTTTCCTCTTATTCAAATGAAGACAGTTCTCTAGGGAAGGGAAAGTGCAGAGGGTCCCCGAGCTCCGGGTGGATACCCCTCAGAGTGGGCCTTCGCCCCCTGCCAGTGCTCCCTCCGACTGCCCTGGTGACTCACACCAGGTTAAGCTGTTTGTGTCTGGAGACTTAGAGCTCTCTGCCCTGTGGTTTCAGTTCCCATGGGGTTCCGTGACACAGTTTTGTTTTCACTTTGCATTTATCATTTGAGTTTCCATCCTTCATCTCTTTTGTATCTGATGTTCTTGTGAAACTCTGTGGGGATTCATTTTAAATTGTCCAGTGAGCAGCCACCACTGTGGCTCTCGTGGTTCACAGTGACTCCTCGGCATGGCGTCCGTTTGGGCAGTGGCCATGTACTGGGCATCTCAAAGAGAGGAAAAAGGGCCCTGGCTTCTGGGAGAACAGAAAGGGTCTCCCAAGAACACCCCCCCACCCCCGAAATACAGAGTCCTCATCACACCCCTGAATTCATGAGCAGGACGTGAACTGCACCAGCCCCGGAAGGAAACGCCCACCTTTCTCCTTGGAGGATACATCTAAGCATCTTTCTCTTGAATCTAAAAGGCCTCCTTGCTAAACAGCACAGCCAGTCAGTCCCTGATTCTTATCTGCTCCAGGGCTAGGCGAAGGCTGTCACAGGAGGGCCCCCCTTCCTGCTCAGGAGCCCACAGGGTGTCTTGTCACTGTGGATTGGAGCTGTCGGTCATGAGCTGAGAAGGGGGACACTGGCCCCATTTGTCTCTCAGAGGCCAGAGGTCCCATCTCCTGCCATCGTAAAAAGGAAACCGTGTTTTCCACCATTTATTCATTTATTCACCAACAGAATTTCCTGGGGACCTACTCCACATCATGCCCTGAGCTACACTCAAGGGATACCAAGATGGTGAAGTCTCTAGCTACCCTCAAGAAGCTTCAAAATTTAAAGAGATTTTTTTAAGGCAGTGTGATGAGTGTCGAGGTACAAGAGAGCATTGTGTGCTGTCAGAGCCACTGTAAGGAGCATTCACACAGAGAAGGTGGTACTGGAGCTGGACTTTGAGGCCTGAGTAGGAGTTTGTTAAAAGGAGAAGAGGGTGGGGAAGGCTGCAATAAGCAGAAGGAGCAGGACTGGTAAAGCTCACAGGCTCAAGACGGAAGGTGTGCTCTTGGTTTGCAATTATGTGTTTTAATAGCCGTGTGTGCCTTGTATGCTGAGAAGATAAGAAAGGACAAGACTAGGAAGTGGTTGTGGGCTCTCCTGCATTTCTATTACCTAAAAGCAACGAGGAAAATATGAATTACAACAGAGATAAAAAGTAAAACTGACTCCTTGGCCTGAAAACTCACACTTGACTAAAGTCATCCATTAAGCAAAAAAAGAACAAAACTCACATTTTTCTCAAAGCTATCACAGCTTCTAGTTTCCTACCACATCAAATCTTAATTTCTCTACCTGATACAGCCTGCCCTGACCCGACTCCATCCCGTTATCTGGCTTCCCCAACTCCTGTTCCCCAGCACATACCATTTACTTGGAGTTGGCCAGTGATGCTTGCCACTTGCATTTTATTGATGAATAAATTGGAGTCCTGAGAGGTTAAAGAACTTACCTCAGGAGAAGGAGCCAGTGCAGAGTGGAGTTTGGACTTGAACCTGTTCCTCTGTCAAAGCCAGAGTCCTTTGAGCCAGGCTCTTTCCTGGAAGACCTCGGCCCAGTGGCACCTGGTCAGTTCCTGTTGGTGGACTGATTGATTGCAGTCAAATCTCTTAGCAAGCTTTTGGCTGAGCGGGGCATCTGCCCCCACTCCCTCCACCTCCACTTTCAAAGTCCGAGTTTCCAAGGCTTCCTGCCACGGGTACTTGGCTCGGAGAAAAATGAGCGTATTTTTCATTCTTGTTGCCAGTCTCCCAGTGGATCATGGCCATTATTCCCTCCCTTCCCGCTCAGGATTGAGCTGGTGCTAAAACACACCACGAGGAGGGGCCTCCTTTTAATGGTTAGTGTTTGGGGGTCACTCCATAGAGAGGGGTTGGTAGGAATATCCTCACTTTGCCTCTTTTTCTTGAATCTGCTTGGAATGTAATATTTTAAAGACCTTCTTGGCTGGAGGATTTTTTATTATAAACATAAAATGTTCATTGAAACATTAAACATTTTACAGCTGTTTTTCAGCACATAAATTTTCATAGACACCCACCCCCCCACTGCCACCCCCTCCTCATATATTTCTCCTTTTCCTTCTTCTTCTTTTTTTTTTTTTCCACCTCAACTATTCCCAAGACAAAAGTTAAGGGTGAGTCGGGGGCTAGGTCACAGCTAAAATACAATGGGCAACGTGGGTCCTCCAATTTGGAAAAGCACATTGTATTTAATACCATGAGGACTGTGCCTGTGTCAGAACCCTGCCAAGGAAAGCAAGCACACCCCTCCTTTCAGCCTTGACTTGAGCCACTGTGAGGCCGAACCCTAAGTCAGACCTGAGGAGGCTACTGGGCAGGTCCATAATGTGTCTCCTCTCCCAACCAGAGCTAGAGAAGGGCTGGCTCTGAGAAAGCCCAAGGACTGGCGAAGGCCAGTTAGGGGAACACAAGCTGCCTGTGATTTGTCGAAGGGTATCCTTCTGTTTGGATGATTGTGCGTGGTTTGGCTACTCATGACAGCAGAGTCCTTCAAGAAAGCTGGACTAGTTTGCTCCAAAATAGGGCAGGATGAGGCTGGTGCTGAGAGGCCAGGGGAAGAGTATATGGATTGGTAGTGATCAATCATCTGCTAGGCCTTGACCCTAATGGGCACTCTGGGTGCCTGGGAATGCACTGCCAGTTTCCTATGAACCATGGATAGCATGGGCGCTTTGGCCCTGCCAAACTCCATAACAGGAATACCAGATGTCACCACCTTTGCCATGGCCTCCTGGTGGGTGGGGTGAACTTCCTTCATCCTGGGGTTCTGGCATTGGTCATGCGATTTTCTTTTGCCCATGAGATACTAGCCAATGTGATATGAGCAGAGTCTTGAAATGTGCTTGCCTGATTGGGTTTGTCCCCTTTCACTTCTCATGTAGCCAACACCTCTACGCTTGAATTGCAGAATAAGATCTAGGAAGCTAACCTGAACCTGACCTACAACTTGGAGCTAAGTGCTGCTAAGCCCAGTCAACATCAGCCAAACCCCAACCAACCCGTAGATCAGTGAGTAAGAAAAATAAAGATTTGTTTCTCTGAATCATTGAACTTTTGAGGTTGCTAGTTATGCAGCAGTATTGTGGCAATAACTGACTAATACAACTGCCCCCCGCCCACATACTTTATATTCCACTTATAATAAAAATCCACATTCTCTCCACATGCCCTACAGATCCGAATTGCACCTGCCTCTCAGACTTTACCTCTTTTACTGTAGTTCTCTTCTTCCATAGTGTAAACCCATGAGCTCCTACAGTACACAGGGGAGGTCCTGTGGATGCCACTGGGTAGATGTAGATGACTCAACATGCTGGAGCCCTAACTCCGTCCTAACTCTATCTCCAGTTCCTCCATGACTGAGGCTAAATGGTAGCCATTCTCTAGTCCTCAGTTTCCCCACCTGTCCTTGATCTCTTGGGTCCCTCTGAGACTGAACATCCCATGGTTCTCAAAGATTCTGAAGCTGAAATGAAACTCCTTCAGGGCAGCCCTAGTCCACAGTGGCCCAGGAAGTTCCAAGTCTAACTTGGCCAGGGCAGAGTGTTGAACTTGGCCGGGGCATGTGGCCTCTGCAGACCCTAATGGATGACAGAAGAGTTCCATGCCTATCATACAGTTAATTTTCCCACAGATGTGGCTATTCTTCTCCTGAACCTGATTTGTTCATTCTCGCCTCTGACATTTATCCAGTGTACCTGTGTCCTTGGTTACGTGTTGAACTCCCCAGGTACAAAGGTCACCAGACCTTGGACAGAGTGGCCACTCAATACCTGTCTGATGAATGAGGAACGAAGGAATCTCATTTATACTCTACAAATCACAAATATATATAAAATAGCCCCAAAGACTCTATGTAAATAATTATCGTTGCCCACGGGTAGAAATGTTTAACTGTTTCTGGGCAGTTAGTTGCTCAATCATTTTTTAAAAAATATATTTCTTTATTGATTTCAGAGGGGAAGGGAGAAGGAGAGAGAGACAGAAATATCAATGATGAGAGAGAATCATTGATTGGCTGCCTCCTGCACACCCCCCACGGGGGATCAGGCCCACAACCCAGGCATGTGCCCTTGGCCAGAATCGGTCCGCAGGCTGACGCTCTATCCACTGAGCCAAGCCGGCCAGGGCTGCTCAATCATTTTTATCACCAGTGTTTACTGGGCATGCTTTCATGTCAAGCCCTGGGGATACAAAGTTAAATAAAATAGGAGAAACTTAACCCAGCCATGCTGGCTGTAAAATTCACCTTTTGGCTCCCTCCCACGTTTCCTCGGGGTCTTGCTCCATCTCCACAACAAGCCTACATTACCATCAGAGACTCTGGATCTTATTATAGTACAGCCTCAGTCAACATGCCCTAACTGGTGAGCAGACGGCAGCTACATGAAATCACTGGGCGCAGATAGGAATCAACAGGGGAGATTAGGTAAGGTGCTTATTTGAGGTGCTGTCAGGGCTCATGGCAAAAGGGTTCCCTGGGGTTCGAAGTGTATCCTCTGCAGTTATTTTTCATGCACACTCGGATTACACCACTCGGTGATATTACATCTGCATGCACCTTGCCCTCTGACACGTCAAACATGGTGCTGCCAAAATGCTTCTAAACCCGTATATTTTAAGTAGGAAGGAGCATCTTTGAGGGGAGGTAAGTTGATGTGAAAAGCATCCTGACACACAGTCTCCTGTTTCTCCTTGCAATCAAATAATGCCTTTTTCTAATCCCTGGAGCCACAGTGAAATTCAAACCTGGACGAAACCAGGGACTATCTGTAGCAGTGGGATCAGAGAAATTGGTCAAGTGTATTCTAAAATTATCAATTGCTGCTCACCCAGCATGGTGTGTTCCTGGCCTTGTGGGATGAGTGGACCACAACTGTGGTGAGGTCTGGCCCTTCATGACCCAGGACTGCTTGAATGGAGAAGCAAATACAAAACAGCAGTGCTTTTATGGGTTAGCCGCTGTCTATGTGCCAGGGATCAGATGTAGATTATCTTTCAATCCTTGTAACCACCTGCAACACCAGTAGTGGCCCCATTTGACAGATGGGGAAACAGAGCCCCAGAGAAGTTAAAGCCCCACCCTACAGAGAAAAAAATTGATTTTTAAGAGAGTTAAAATTAAAGAATATTGGAATGTTTGAAAATTCTACACAGACTATTACATTAAAATTACTATTTTAATTTTAAAAAAACTGAAAACACTCAGGTTTTGGATTCTAGTGGTAGAATATTTAATGTTTTGTGGTTTTCCTTAACATTAGGAGTAGCAGTATATACCATAGTTAAGAATGTATTTACGTATTTATTTCAGTAAGAAAAACATTAAGGTGGGGGATACATGGTCAGATAATAACAGAGCATGAATAAGGCTGGAGGAAGTATTTGCTGGTTTAGTTGAGAAATAGCTAAGAAGAAAAAAATTACAGAGCTTAAAATAGGTACAATATATTATATATCTGTGAAAATGGGCCAAATAGATTGCCTCCATTAAAGTCATATTGGATGTTCAAATCTCGGGTTACCTGGAATGCAACTGTACTTCCTATATTTAACCAGGCTTTTTATAAACCATTTCTCTTAACACCTCAAGCTGACAGCCACATCCTGGGTGGTTATTTAATACCAAGTTTGACTTTCTTCATTTTGAGAGTCCTCAAAATAGATAGAAGACCAGAAAGTGGCTTTTTAAAACTCTAATGCTGTTTACAAGTCTAAGGCTTTTTCACAGAGTGACTGTGAGCAGCCCTTTTTCTTTTCCTTTAATTGTAAATAGACAACCATAGGCCAAATATAAGAGAAATAAGACGGCATATAGAAAAAATTTTAGAAGTCCTTTCCACATCTTAAAAGCCAGGAAGCGAGGAGAAAACAAAAAGAAAAGAGAAGAAATACCAATTCCTCTATGACCATTTAAATCTTTGTGTAGTTCAGCTGCTGCCTGATCCACACAGAAGAGAAGCCATGGCCCAGGCCTTCTGGCCTACCAGGTGATCTTCATTTAATCCCTCTGCTGAGCTTCAGTTCATCTGAAAGACTGCAGTGCCAAGCACAAAATTCCCTCCCTGTTCTGTCACTCCTAAGAACTGTGAGAGGTAGGTGTCACCAGGACTCCTAGCTGTGTGACCTGAAAACAGAATTCCCATTAGGATAAGGAGGCGCCAATTGGCTTAAAAAACATGAAGAAAGAACAGTGCTGTTTCAAACCACTGACACCACATTGTCTTCCAAAGTAGATTTGGAATAACGCAAAAGGGACTAGTACAATACATGTAAAGGACGATTAGACATATTTATTTATGTTTTGAATAACCTGTTAGAAACTAATTAGAATAAAATATGAGATGGATATACCAGGAACATTATTAAATTATGTCTACCAGCATTAAATTTAACTGAGTTTCCTGGGAGTCTGAAACTAAGAATTGTCATTAACCAATAAAAAGAAGTATAGATGTATACTAACAAACCTTTAACCTGCAACATAATTCTAAGAATTTATCAGGTAGACCCTTCTTTATTTATTTTTTTAAAAGATTAAAGTAATCATACATTATTTTAGAGTTTTCTAAAGATCCGAACATTCTTCTGTCAGTCATGCAAGTCTTATATGCCTGAGTAAAAATAGAGTGTAATATTAAACTATAAATTAAGGAAGCCACTTATACAAAGAGTGAAAAAGTATGTAGGCCCAGTTTATTACCTATATTATAACATTCTTAAAGGAAGGAAGGAAGGAAGGAAGGCACATGTGCGCATGTTTAGGATAAGACTAGAGGCAAAGTGGTCACCCAAATGAAAACGAATCACCTGATTGGTACTCATTACTGCCCCTTCTATGTGAAGATGGGCTGTTGCATTCCACTGAAGAAAATCAGCATTTTTCTTTAAAAAAAAAAAAAAAGGAGGATGGGGAGGAGAAGAGAAGGCATCGAATCCACTTAAATTCAACACATTCTGACTTTGATTAATCTAACAAAGACCAAGTCTTGCCAGTTAGTTATCTCAATTCATAGAAGAAAACCCTTCCATCTCTTGTACAATATCTGCTATTGAGGTATTCACATAGACACAGAACTGAAAATATACATTTAAGTACTTGAGTGATGTGAAATCTAGTAAATGTTATTTAGTCATTTTCATATAGGTGTTGCAGAATATCAGATTAAAACAGGATTATTTTTTCTAATATGATTTAGCTAACAAGCTCAGCAGATTTTTAATCCCACTCCTAAATCACGGTGCAAATCTATAAGATGGACACTTTGTATTCATTTCCATGATAATAACCATCTTAAGTTAACATGTATAGAGCACTTTCTATAAAGTGCTAAGGACTTTATATGCAATTGTTATGTTTAATCTTCACAAAAACTTTATGAAATAAATAAGTGTCATCTAATAAATTCAGTCACATCACTATTTAAGTGGCCTGGTAAGCCAGCCTAGCTCACTGGTCAGGAATTCCAAGGGTCTAGTTTCCTTATCCAAATCTGTCGTGGCCCTAAGTTGGCTTGGTGCTACCTAGGGCAGCCGCACACTCCAAGGCAAATATCAGTGGGCATAATTCTGGGTTCTTTGGTGTTCTGGTTCTTCCAGGATGGCAATGACTCCATGAATCTTCTAGGATTCCCATTTCACCAGCCAGATGCAGAGAGAATGAGAGGGAATATATTGGAGTCAAGGGGACATCCATCTATACTTTTCAAGATTCTTCACAACTGTCTTTGTCACAGCAAATATTATTGTAGGATTTTAAAACTGAAAGAAAGCACACAGTGAAGGGACTTATCCAAGGTCAAATGCTTCATAAGTGGCAGAAATAGAGGAAATTTGTCCAATGCAATCCAACTTATCTATATCAAGAAGAGAGATATGCCAAGGAGAATGATCATTAAATTATCACTAATGTGAACCCTTGTGATTACTCCCAGAATTTTTTTTAGATTATCCCATAGGGCACTATTAAGCATTATTAGATTGTGTTTATTTATGGATTTGGCTGGGCATTTTCTTCTCCTTGGTGGCAGCTTTTTCTCCAGAGGACTTGGCCCCTGGAGGAACCATCTCCTTTACCTTCATTTACTGGAAATGAAGCTCTGAGAGCATCACTTCCCCATACTCAGGCTTCCTTCCTCTGTAAAGTAAACTGAGGAGAGTTCAATGAATGTTCAGGGAAGAGGACGTCAGTCAGTCTAAGATCCATGCGCCAATTACTAAGTGCCCATTGCCCTATTTACTGAATGGATGAATGAGTGAATGATGAGGTCATTAAGACTTCCTAGAGGAGAATTTTGGAGAAGCTAGTGCAGAATGTGGAAGCCAAAGTTCTCATTGCACATACCAATTTCTTTCACCTCCCTTCTTAGACTACATGTTCTTAAAGTTTTTCTCTTCAAAAAATGGTATTTATTAAAAATTCATTGGAATTTCTTTTTTTTAAAGCAGCTTTCCTTGCATTCCCTTCATTTTCTCTCCAGCTTTATTGAGGCATAATTGACAAATAAAATTCTATGTACTTAAGGTGTGCAATGTGATGATTTGATATATGTATACATTGTGAATGATTACGACACTCAATTTAATTGATACATTCATCACCTCACATAATTACCTTTTTTGTATGTGAGAGGGAAAGCTTAAGATCTACTGTCTTTGCAGATTTCAAGTATGCAATACAGTATATCTAACTATATCACCAGACTATACATTAAATCTTCGGAACTTCATCATCTCATAACTGAAAGTTTAAACCCTTTGATCAACATGTTCCTTTTCCCCCAACCCCCACCCCTGGCAACCAACATTCTACTCTCTGTTCCTATGAGTTCAACTTTTCTTTCTTTGTTTAAGATTCCATATATAAGTGATATCATTTAGTATTTGTTTTTCTCTGTTTTTTTTTCCACTTATGAATGTTTGAATTATGTCCAAAAACATGGAAATATGGGCATTTTAATTAGTGTACACAGCCAATGAAATGCACCGTTTTGGTTATATGTCCTTGTTGTTGTTGTTGTTGTTGTTTTTGAAATAAGAGAAAGAGATCTTGACCCTCATCACCAGGGCCTTTGAGTTTGACAACGCAGATGAAGAGACCTCCGAGGCCTTTTCTTGCAGAGCTGAACAAACATGACTGGGGGCTGTACTGGAGCAGCCAGTGGGTAATTACTCGCTGGTGGTCTGTGTTGGGTCCTGCAGTGCCCCTTCTCTGCTTGGGTAATACTGCTGTGCCAAGGTAAGAGTACTGCTCACCGCCTATACGATCACAGAATATATAAGCAAAATGAGGGCTCTCCTTGAGTACTTGATCCCAAAACTTTGAGAAGAGAGTCTTAGACATTTGCAGAAATTGACAGGAATGCAGTGGGTGGCCCACAACTCTAGCTTTGGGTAAAGCAGGACTTGTCTCTGTTCCCTTGGACCACTTCCTTCTCTATTAGGATGATGGGGCCCCATGATACTAATAATTTTAAGGCTGCATGATGATACAGACAGAGTAGGGATGTTCTCAGCCAGTACCTAATGGGAGTGACCCTACTGGTGTCAGAATATCAAATACTTTCACACTGTTTGATAAATAGTCCTGCCCCAAGCCCCTTGGGTACGCACATACTTCTGGGATTCCTGAGTGAGCCACCATCTGAAGGAGTGATGGATGCTGGGGTGGGTAGGAGCCTCCAGGACCCGCTCCATTACAGACTGCTAAGTATGTGTAGGGTCATCCCTGGTAAAGGTGTGGGGATAATGGCCAAAACATGCCTGGTTCCAGTCCCACCTCCTTTACTTAAAAGTGTTGGGACCTCCAGCTACCTCCTGAGTCTTCCTGCCTCTATATACTAGGCATATTAATAATCGTTACAATATCATGGGATTGTTCTCTGGTCTAAATTATGAGAAAAATGCATGCCAAGAATAACAGCTTTGTAGCATAGTGTAGGTCTGTAAGAAATACTCGCTTTTAAATTATATGACAAAACGCCCCTGAGAGGAGAAGGCCTCACGTGTGTATCCTTGGGTATGACATGTTCAAAGCCTCACGTGTGCTTCTTCTTTTCAGGGGGCCCCAATGCATAAAGAGGCAAAGTAGACATCATGTTTGTGAATCATCTTGCTCACTTTTAAGACTCAGTTGATTTCATGGGGATGTGGAACAAATTAAATTTAATAAAATGAGCAGCTTTGGGAATCACAGTGAAGGCAGCTGAGAAAGGACAGAACTCTGTAGGACTCAGATATTATTCAGGAAGCTTGAAGTTTACTCAGTCTGGGATTCAAAAAAAAAAAAAAAAAGATTAGTTAAGCAATAGTTTACCTTAGACCATTATGAGATGGACTTTAGCCAAAACAGACTGTCAAACCCAAGAGAAAAGTAGAGGAAAGGATTATTTTTAGTGTTCTGGGAGAGCTTTACTATTCCTATGGGAGTTTTGCACTATGTACTGATTGGATAAATTTTATAATTTATAACCCCCCTCAGTTTCATTTTGTTTGTTAATTCATTCTTCCGTTAAACTACACTTAAGCAACTACTGTATCTACATTTAAGATAGTGGACCAGAAAGCAAATATAAGCTGAGAAATGTGACCCCCAATCAAGGATTCTCAGCTTTTTTGGTCTTCTACACTGGATTGCGCTGACTTGTGTAGCCAATAAAATATTGCAGAAATCGCAATATGGAACTTCTGAGGCTTGGCCGTAAAATACATTGAAGTTTCTGTCTTACTGGCTATTGGGGAAGCCAGCTGCCATTTTGTGAGGATGCTCAAGCAGTGCTATGAAGAGGGACTGGAGCCTCCTGCCAATAGCCGTGTGAGTGATCCACCTTAGAAGCTGGTTCTCCAGCCCTGGCCAGTCCTTCAGATGACTGCCAACTCACCCATAATCTTGACTTGAACTCCATTTGAGAGCCTGAGCCAAAACCACCAAGTTAAGCTGCTTCCCAAATGTCTGACCCACAGAATGTGTAAGATAAGAAATTGGTTTAGCCCACTTAGCTTTGGGAATAATGTGTTATGCAGCAGTAAATGACGAATGCAATAGAAAAACAAAATCTTTAGCTGGCCTTTTAGAGTTCAGACTATTTATTCAACACTACTTCCAAGTGAATGAAAAGTGAGTTAAATATCATGTTCTCTCCCGAAAGAATATTTAGAGTGAGGTTAGCTTTGGTAAATGTCTTCTTATCAGACACCATCCATTGCTTCTAGAACTCTTCCCTGATCAGTCTCTGGTGTGATGTGTTCCTATGGCAAAGACCATCCAGCACCCCAGTTGCAGGAGCTTGTTAAGACTGCTAAATTTTACAGATATTTGGGGTTGAGCCATTTAACAAATAATTGGGTTAATAATTTAAAGGTCTCATATTTAAATGTATTTTAGTGTACATCTTTCTAAAACACACCACCTGCTTCCCTTTCTTCTTAAATAGAGCATTTTGGCAGCCTGTGTGACACATTTTGACCCTTATGTGAGGTCTGAAGGGTGGCTGTGAGGACAAAGATGCCAGCAGCACGGGGCATAAACACACCCCTAGGATAAGGATATGGATGACAGTCCCTGCGGCAACCCTGGAAGCCACCTCCATGCCCTCTTGGAAGCCAGTCTGTTGGTTGGCCTTTAACCCATTTCAGGAAGGAAATCACTAATAACCTTACAGGCACCACAGCCCCGTGTCACAGTTGACCCTCTGCTGCAATGGCCAGGGTGCTCCTTCCCAAAATTTCTGTCAGTCTTCTTCCACCTTCACAGTACTCCCTTATTACCATTTAATGAACATTCAAAACATTTCAGGTCAATGTATTAAACTTTATCTATTGATTAAAATCAATTCATGCCTTCATTAACTTTGTTTTAAAAGGAAATTCTCTGTCACCATCATAAAGGGAAAATCACTATGATTTGCCAACAAATAGGTAAAAGGTTAAAACTACATAGCTCGAAAATAGAGCCACATTATTCATTTCAGTAGCTGTTATTACCAGAGAAGTTTCTAAGCCCAATATTTCTCTCCCCACCCCCCCTCTCCTTTTTAATCCTCACCTGGGGGATATTTTTCCATTGATTTTTAGAGAAAGTGAAAGAGAGAGGGAAAGAGTCATTGATTGGTTGCCTCCTGCAAGCACCCTGACCAGGGCCTGGGCCAGGGAGGAGCCTATAATCGAGGCACGTGCCCTTGACCAGAATCAAACCCAGGACCCTTTGGTCTGCAGGCCGACTCTCTATGCACTGAGCTAAAGTAGCTAGGGCATTGTCTCTCTTCACGTAAACGGGAGATTAGCAACTTGCAGAGTGGCAGTGAAGATAAACTGAAACCAAACCAATATTTGTTTTAATTGGAAGGATTGAATAAGACAAAAGAGTGAACTATCTTACCAGTTATTTCAGATGGGGTCTGTGAGGCTGCTGTGATCATCTATAATTTGGTAGGCACAGTTACTGTCCCGAAACTGAAGCAGGCTTGCCCTAAGTGTGTGTAAGTCTGCGATGCCAGAATCTTGTGACTTGTCAACACCATTCAATTTCCATCTCCACAGATCTGTGTGGCAGACAGTCAGCCAGCAGGTGCTTTCTTGTTCACTTGTCCTTCCCTGCTATTCAGGGAAGGACAACTCTGGCTTTGATTTTGATGCTGCCACCTCTCCTCACTGTGTGATCCTGAGTAAGTTAATTGACCTCTCTGAGCCCATTGGGAAATGAATATAATAATATATACTCAATAAGTTCTTGTGAGGGTCGAGGGCGATGATGTATATACTAGTAAGACATTAGCATTGGCTATAAAGAGGATGTCTCCATTGTCATATTTGTATCACTATTTGAAGATTTTGTGTCCAAGTTTTTGGAGAGAAGAGAATCTTCTTCCCAGGCTGGCATTTTCTTTTAAAAAGTGTCAGGGGAGCTCCTTCTGCAGACAAAACCCAGGGCCCCGCTTTAGCTGTGTTGAGTCCCCAGTTCTTGCTATCTCTAGACAGAAATGAGAGGTGCTTCTCCTATGTATATGGGTCACTGCGTTCCCACTTTTGATTTGAGACAGTACAAGTTGGATATGGTAGTCCACAGAAGGCTGAGCTGAGGACTTTATGCAGTGAGACCATGCCTGATGCTGAGTGGTGATTCAGGGAAGATTCAAGAAGAAGTGTTAGAATAGGTTAATCAGCTGGGAACCCATGCCATGTAAATGCTGAGGTATTGTGAAGGTGGGCATGGCATGGAAATAAGAAGGTGACACGTTTGATGAGAAATGAATCCCTAATATGCACTGACTGTCCCTGGAGAGCCAAACAGGGTACAAGAAAGATTCTCTTCTGTTCTCAATAGACAGGATCAGTTCTCCATTCTCCTCGTTCTCTGTTTCCTCTTCTGTCCCTGTCATTGTGCAAAACTAAGCCAAAGAGCATTTTGGTTTATGTTCTGGTTTCCAAGCGTGTTACATGCCAGGTTATCCAGAAGCAATGGGTAGAGCCTGCCACGTGTTAGGCACTAGCCTGGGTCCTTATTGAATTCTCGCCACTAGCCGTCTACAGAATTCCCATTCTGTGGACAAGGAAATGGAAACCTGGAGAAGGTACGTCATGTGCCCACAGTCATCTATTTGAAAGAGGCAAAGCTGAAATTTGAACCTGAGACTATATACGTTCCCCTCATCAGTGTCTTGTTTCTGCTGTAACAACATATTACAAACTTAGTGGCTTAAAACAACACAGCTGTATTGTCTTCTAGTTCTGGAGGTCTCAAGTCTGAAATGAGTCTGATGAAGCTAAAATCAAGATGCTGGTAGAACTGGTTTGTTCATGAGGCTTTAGGGAGAATCCATTCTTTCCATCTTCCAGCTTCTAGGGGCTGTTGGCTTTTCCTGTCTCATGGCCACATCCCTCCAGGCTCTGTCTCTATCCTCACAGCTCCATCTCCGACTCGGACCCTCCTAACTCCTTATACTGAAACTTGTGATTGCACCCACCTGAATAATCCAGGATAATCTCCGAAGCTCAAGATCCTTTACCTAATCATACCAAGAGTCCTATTTCCATGTAAGGTATTAACTCATACATTCTGGGATTAGACATAGACTTTTTTTTTTTTTTTTTGCAGGGGCGGAGGGGGATTATTCAGCCTATCACACTCCTCCCAATCTCACTGTCAAGAAGGGATGCCCACAATGAACAGGGGGTTTTGTGTACCCATCTCCCATCCTAGAACTTGCTCTGTTTTAGGGCAAGTGGCACGATCTGGGATTCCGGGCTAGAGAGCTCGCCTCAAACTCCCAGTCCCAGGGAATGAATTTGGTCTGCCATGGACACGAGTCTTTTTGAGTCTTGGTACCTCACTGGCATGGAGAGCATGATGGGCTAATGTCAATCTGAGGTTACTTCTTGTTCCTTTCTTATAACAGTTAATACACTTTCTTTTCTGTTCCCCAAAGGCTTTTGACTGTGTTTATTGCATCACCACCTAAGAGATTAACAGACTGAATTTCCAGACTCAGTTTGTAGTGGGCCATTAGCGGAACAGGTCAGAAAGAACAACCTTCAGGAAGCTTGATCTGCTTGTCTTTATTAATAATCTATTTGTTTTTTTCTTGGCCCATTTCCCCACAAATTTAAAAGACACAGTGAGTTTTCATGGAGATTTCTTTAGCATTTAATTTTTTTGTTTGGTTTTGTGTACTACCTAACACCCTCTCGGCTCCCAGACCAACAAGCATGCCAGGGAGAAATGTGCATTGGCTAAATCTGTGGGTGGTCTGTTGCTTTCCTTCTTCCACTCAGCTACCCCAATAGTTTTTCTGTGGTTTGTGGGGGGATCCTAGACCCCAAGACTCTCACTGGTCTAGAGGAGGTGTTTGTTGGGTACAGCTGATACACTTGGGTTCCTCATGACATTCGGCAGCCCCTGTTTAGTCTGACGAGAAATGTTAATTGCCTTCTCCGGTTGTGGAGATCTTGTTTGCGGCACCACAAGCCCATCTTCAAAGATCCCACACTACTTGTTGGATTTAGGTACTAACCCCAGGGGTATGAAGAGAAAGATCATGGTCAACAAGTTAGGGCGGGAAATCAGGCAATACAGGCAGCCTCACGGTTAGGCTAACTTCAAACTTCATGTGTGTTTGTGTGTGTAATACAGGAGACCCAAGACAATCTAGGAAAGATTCAAGACCTACAAGGAGGATGAGTCAACAAATAACCATTAAGAAAATTTCTCGCATGACAGAAATATTACCCCTATTTGGCACCAAATCTGTGCTGGCCTTTTCACTTAAGTTGATCTGACTTAATTACCACAACAGCCTTGTGTAAGAAGGGTCCAGTTGTTCCCATTTTATAGACCAGCACCCTGAAACTGGAAGCAGTGAACTGATTTGCCCCAGATCAGAGTCAGGAACTTTTTCAGCTCAGAGCCAAGGCAGCGCTGTTACCGGGCTCTACCCGTTCATCATCCCCTTTGCTACTCCAAGCCTGGCCCGGGGACCACCAGCATCAGCACCCCTGGGAGCTTTTAGGAAATGCAGAATCTCAGGCTGACCCCAGATCTGCTAAGTCAGAATCTGCATTTTAACAAATTCTCTGGGTGATACAAGTGCACAGTACAGTTTAAGACACTATGCTCCTCCACCCCTGCCTCTGGCTGAGTTGAGTAGACAGTATTAAGCATTTCCTCTGTGCTAAACCTCTAGGGAGGCTGCTAAGACAATAAGACCCAGCCCCTGTCATGAGAAACAGAGCATAGGACAGCAGACCGCCAACCCTGTGGGCGTGGCAGCACGGTAATAACAGTACTCACAGGATGTTTGGAGAACACAGAGGAGGAGGGGCAGTTACCAGGAAGACTATCTGTTGGAGCTTATTTCTAACCTGAGTGGGAGGCAGTAAATCACCGTGGTTGTGGACAGCAGCCCTGGATTCTCACTGTCTGGTTTCAAGTCCTGGTTCTAATACATCTTAGCTGTGTGATGTGGGACAAGTTGCTTAACCTCTCTGGGCCTCAGTTTCTGTATCAGTTTCTGTATCTGTACAACAAGCGAGTACTACTTTGGTTCTGGAGGATCATAATTGTACCCACTTTTTCTGCAGATTCAATGAGATTATGCTTTTGAAGGACTCAGTACAGTTCCTGACACTCCGCTTAATAAATGTTAACTATTACTGAAGACTGACTATACAACAAACAACAATAGGAAAAGGCCAGGAAGGCTTTTCTAGGCAGGTTGTCCAGATGAACAATAGCTCTTCAAGTGCAGAAACACAACTGAGTATGACATCCTAGAAACATATTGGAATATTTGTATTCCATTAATGCAGGTATTTCCCCAGCATGTACTCTGTGCCCAGCACTAGCCTGGGCTCTGAGGAAATGAAGCTGAATTACAAAACAGTCTGTGTACACCTGAAAGCCTCACAGTCAAGGCCCAGAAAGTCATTGGTCACCAGACATCAGTCATATGTTTATTACAAAGCTACATATTTCCCTCAAGTACTGCTTTAGCTGTATCTCATCATTTTGGGCGTGATGTACATTCTTATTTACTCAAAATATGTTCTAATCAGTCTCCTGTGTGATTTTTTTCTTTGACCCTCACATGTTTATTGTAGCATTTACTCACTTCTCTTCATCCTAGCCAACATTCACCGAATACCTGCTGTACACCAGGCATTGGCCTTGGCATAATTTCAGACCAAAGAGGCACCCACCATCTAGTTGGGGGAGACAGACTTGAGTACAACATTTTACACAGAACACAAGCCCAGGTTCTCTGACTCCTTAGGTATTTTTCACTGTTTGCTGCCTTTGAAGTAAAGCTTATTCCTAGTCATCACTGTATTCCTATTACCTAGCACAGTGTCCTGCACATAGTAGGTGCTTATTAAGCATTATTCAACAAAGTTGTTCTTCGGTACCCAGGCTTGTTGTCTTTATACCTTTTGATTATTCTTTAAGCCCAACTGATTTTTAATTTCTCCAATATTCGGTTAAGATATCTCCAAATCATATTTGTTAGCACAGTGGAACAGTCTCTCTTCTTTTTAATTGTCCTGCAGAGCGTTTGGCAAATCCATGTAGAATTGTGCAGACCCCAGCACTCCAAGACTCTGGCCTGTTTCCTCTACCACCTTTGAGCCAGGGAAGCCCTTCTCTCTCTGCCTTCCATCCACTGTGGGCTGGGGTATATGCTTGGGCCGCTGCCCAGATTGTGCTTGGAGTGGTACCAGCTGCACAGGATACGTGAAATATTTGCTTGGAGCGATCCAGAAGTGAAGATCTGAGTAGGATCAGCTGGTGCTCAGTATAAAAATCATTTCACTGTCTTTGCAGAATATTCACTGTGTTTCTCCTGCGCTCAGCAGTTTCTGGGGTGCCATATTGTTTTCCGTCTTCTGGCCCTAGCCTGTTTCGAAATGTGGCCGGGTGTTGTTAAATCGTTTTCATTCATGCCAGAAAGAGCTGTTTCTGTGGGGCGAGGGGCCACTTCTCAGTCCAGCCAGCACTGCCTTCCATGCAGCATATCAGAACTTGGCAAGTCCTGATTCCCCGGGAGCTTGACCCAAGACGCCTGCTCCTCCAGCCCTACTTGGCCGGCACTCTTATCCTTCCTGGTGGAGGGGAAGTCATTGTTGTAGGGAGATGCTCTTCTGGGAGTGGGTTTGGAGGATCACGACTGTTTCCATCCAAGCCAATTACCTACTTCACCAGAAACTACATCCTCTTCTTTCTGGCTCTTGTGTTGACATTCCTTCCTTCCATCTCTGCCCATTTGCTAGACCAGATGTGCATGTAGAATGGTGGATATCAGGATGGGTTAAAAAAACAGGCTACCTGTTTTTGATTCCTGGCACCCCCACATTACCTATGATAACCTTGAACAAGTTGCTTGAGTCTTCTAAGCCTCAGTTTTCTCTTCTGAAAAATAGGTACAAAACTAATTATCTCCCTCCTGAACTTCTGAGGATTCAATGAAATGATGCCTGCAGAGTGTTTGCCATAGTGTGGGGAAGTGGTAAACATTCTACCTCTGTCTGATCTCTTGCTGATGTTGATCATAGCAAAAATTAATTTGGCTTACTATGGGTATAACAGTGTTCTTAAAGTATTTGCTTTCAAAAACACACTGGTTAAGTATCCAAGTTGTGTATTTAGGGCATGGATATTTGATTACTGAGATCTGTAAATGCTGAAGGTTCTAGAGTCAGATCACAGCAAAGGGGAGCTTTTATGAATTGACTGTGGCAGTTGCGCCAAGGAGGGACCAATATGCAAAGAAACCAGAGGCAAACATAACCACCTCTGTGGAAGAAACCATATCTATTCCATGCCTGGATGATGGAGGGTCAGGGAATGGGGAAGACAGCACTGAGGAGAAATGCATCATGGAGGTAGCAATTTACCTGATGGGTGCTGGTGGGTTGTAAGTAGTGATGGGTGATTGGGGTCCCAATGATTTGAAAGTCTGACTAAAGCCAAGAACCCCTCCTTGGGGGAACCAGCTGGGGAGATGCATGCCTGCACAGCACAGGTTAACAGGCATATGTGCAAGGTGCCCTGAGCAGTTCCAAGGAGGTGGGACAGAGAGCCAGCGCTGTGGTCAGAGATCTGGGAGCCTTGCAGCCTGGACCAGGCTAGAGGGCTATTGGGAGAGAAGAGCCTTTCAGAGGCACCGAGGAAACCTCTTGGGATAAGGGCTTGGGTTTCTTCGGCAATCCAGTCCTCAGGACCCCTTAGCAGGCATCAGAGTTGCCTGGTGAGTTACTAAAACACTGATGCCTGGACCCTTCCCACAGAGGTGCTGATTCAGAAGGGGCCCATGAATCTGCATTTCTAACAAGTTTCCGGCTGACACTGAGCTGCTGGTCCAGTGGACCACACTTTGCGTAATGCTACGCTAGACCTTGCCCTGGCCAGCACAGCCCCTTAGAATGTTCCTGCTGTGCCCACATGAGCATGTGGTACTGCGGTTTCACCTGTACTAGCTGCAGCGATCCTGCCCGGCCTGCCTCCTGCCTGATGTGCCTGCCAGTCTGTCTAGCCTTTTTTGTTCCTGTTCTGCATGAAACTAGCTCTCTTTGCTGGTCAGCACTGTGTGATTTTCTTTTGCTTGTTGTTGTTGAGACCTATCACCTCTCCAGTACTTGACATTCCAAGCCCTTTTTCTTTGGGAGAACAACAGTGGCTAAGTGGTTACCTGGGCGCGCGCACGCGCACACACACACACACACACACACACACACACACACACACACACCATCCCTGACAGTTTGTGGAATGGGTTTTGTCAGGGTCAGACTCCACATACCAGATTTGGAGATTAGACAGACCACATGCCTTGCCCAAGGCCATTTCCTAGCTAGTCTAAAATGGCAAGGTCCAGGCTATTCTAAAAAGGATTCCATCAAGTAAACTTGTATCACCAGGATTGGCAGAAAGCCCTGCTCTTCTTCATCCCTCCCAGATATTTGCCAACCTTATTAAAATGTGCAGAGGCTTCATGAGTGAGCTGTCTCCAGACTCTGTGATGAGGAATCCAATTAATTATGTTTTGTTAGAGTTGTTTGTAAGATGAGAGTAAACAGACCCAAAGCAAGGGCCTGGCAAGCTCTCCTGTGAGACAAGGCATGGATTTTAGTGCTTGTGTGTGGCATCCATTTATTTTAATTGTGGTAAGATATACTTAATGTAATATTTATCATTTTTACCATTTTAAGCGCATAAATCAGGGTCATTAACCTCATTCACAGTGTGTATAACCACTGTCTATACCTAAAGCTTTTTCATCAGCTCAAAACATAAACTCTGTACCCATTAAAAAATAACCCCCTTCCCTACTACGTACAGCCCTGGTGGCATCCATTCTACTTTCTGCTTCTCTGATTTGCCTATCCAAGGTATCCCATATAAGTGGAATCGTACAATCTTTATCTTCCTGTGTTCATTTTATTTAACTAAGTAGAATGTTTTCCAGGTATACTCATGGTATAGCGCAGTGATGGCGAACCTTTTGAGCTCAGCATGTCAGCATTTTAAAAAACCCTAACTAACTCTGGTGCCATGTCACATATAGAAATTTTTTGATATTTGCAGCCATAGTAAAACAAAAGACTTATATTTTTGATATTTATTTTATATATTTAAATGCCATTTAACAAAGAAAAATCAACCAAAAAAATGAATTTGCATGTCACCTCTGACACGCGTGTCATAGGCTCGCCATCACTGGTATAGCATATATCAAAATGGCATTCCTTTTTATGGCTGAATAATATTTCATTATATGTATATGTCATGTTTTGCTTATCTGTTCATCTCTTGGTGGATACTTGGATTACTTCCACCTTTGGACTATTGTGAATAATGCTGCTATTAACGTAAGTGTGCAAATATCTGTTTGCATCTCTGCTTTCAATTTCTGTGGATATATACTTATGAGTGAAATGGCTGTGTCATACAGTAATTGTAGGTTTAACCGTTTGAGAAACTGCCAGAATGTTTTCCACAATGGTTGCACCATTTTACATTCCCACAAGCAGTACGTTCTCCACATCCTCACCAACACTTGTTATTTTCCATTTCTGTGTTTTTTGTTGTAACCACACCAGGAGACATGAAGTGAAATGATACCTCATTGAGACTTTGATTTGCATGTCCAGTATCTTTTCATGTGCTTATTGGACCTCTGTGTACCTTCTTTGGAGGAAGTGACATCACCTGGACACTCAGGTGCCTTTTCATTCTTGCTTTCTTCTGGCTCATGGCTACATTCCAGCACCATGCATTTCAACTCTGCTAATTTCTTCTGGTACTGTCTAGAAGTTGAACTATAAAAAGAAAACAGTAATTGAAATAGGCAGTTATTATTTACATTGGGGAGGTTAGGATTAAATACCTTTTTGTTCTTTCATTAGCTGTTTTATATCCTTATTACAGGTTTTACTGGGTTATCATCATTCTTGGCTTTGGGATTTTGCGGCTTTCCTCTAGGTTTATTTTGTAAGCAGACAGTATGGTTCTGAAACACACTTCAGAAAAACAGTGGAAGGAGAATGAAATTTTAAGCAAACCAAAAAGTGATAGATGAGTCAAAAGGGAAAAAAAATTCTTTGGAGCTTTCTAATCTCCAAATTGTTTTTCTTTCTACTTTTTGAGGTTATGAAATTAACTCAGTAGATTGGAGTGTAGTTCATCACTGTGATTGCCGAGCATTTTAATTATCAGGTGCGTTTATGCTTTTGTGAAATGCTCATTGCGCAGCCTACTGGTGGGTCCTTTTATAGAATGAGAAAGTGAATATTCACCCCAGAAATTAGGTACTGGCCCAGACAGGGCTTTCCAATCAAAGAGAGAGGAGAACATGCTCACCGCCATCATCTCCAGCAGGAAACTGTCTGTGCTGTGGTGTAAATGAGGCGGATTGTTTCCGTTCTGTTCTGATCATCGGAATAAAACCAAGCACCAGAAGTTCCAGATTTGGTCCAAAGATGCTTTCTTCCTTCTTTCTTTCTCAGCTCATGTTGTTGTTGCTATTTTTCTTCAAGAGAATCATGAGTCACACCCAGATTTTAGGCTCTGGCGCTTGATAGCGAGATATTTTGATGTTCCAAATGATGACAGATGGACAGGGTTAAATGGAAGTCATGTAAGGGCTTCAAGGAGATTAATACATGATGATTTCATGAGTACCTACTACATACCAGGCACTGTCATAGACCATGTGATGCCACATGGAGTTGGGGTCACCATCTATCTGTTCATTCATTCATTCATCATCCTCACTCTGCCCTTACTTTCCTCCTTTGTCATCCCTCCTTCCTTCTTACCTACCTGCCTACCAACCAAGGCTTATCAACTGAGTCAAGCACATCGTAGTATAGACAAAGCATCAAAGATAAATAGTCTTTAGTAAAGTAGTAAACACAGTCAATTCTTTGCTTGCATTCTGTTTCTGTAGCAGTTGAGATCCAATCAGTAGACAGAACATACATAGTGATTCTAACAGGGAAGGTTTAATATAAAGATGTGCTAACTACAATAGGTGTTTTTGGCTACCACGAGAATACAGATTTGTTCCCCAATCCCCAGGATTGGGATCCAGATAGCCATGGTACATTGGGTAGCAGAGAAGTTTTCCCTGAGGCCCCCTGCAGGTGGGGCTCACTAGGAAACTGCCCTGCATGTGCCAAAGAAGGTGGTCTACAGGAGGTGACCTACCATGGAAGTTACTGGAAATATGTCAGTGGGGGTGGGGTGCTGAGAAATTGCCCTGGGTGTGTACATGGGGGGTGGGAGAGTGGAGGGGATGGTGTAAGGCAGGAGTAAGCTGCCCAGAGGGAAGTGCCTTCTGAGACACCGAGCCCACTCTTCCATCGCTCTCTACTGGTGAAGCCTAACATGATGCCCTGTGTCTAGGAGGAACCAACCATTCCTTGGTCTCCAGTAGGGCAGTGATAACTGGATTTGGTGCTGAGAGGCAATCTATCAAAGACTGGCATAGATGCTAATAAGTGCTATGGAAAAATAAGTAGAGTGGGCAGAATAAGAAGTGCTAGATGTGCCATTTTATAGAGAACTAGAGGCCCAGTGCACGTATTCGTGCACTGGGCGGGGGGGGGGTCCCTCAGCCTGGCCTGTACCCTCTCGCAGTCCAGAACCTCTCGGGGGATGTCCGCCTGGCAGGGGGGAAGAGGGGATCAGACCTAAGCTGGCAGTCAGACATCTCTCTCGCAGTCCAGGGCTCTCACAGTCCAGGACCCCTCGCTCCCGACTGCCAACCTGCAGCGGAGGAGAGAGAGGCTCACGCCACCACTGCTGTGCTCGCCAGCTGTGAGTCCGTCTTCTAGCTGAGTGGCGCTCCCTCTGTGGGAGCACACTGTCCACCAGGGGACAGCTCCTGCATTGAGCATCTGCCTCCTGGTGATCAGTCTGTGTCATAGTGACTGGTCGTTCTGCCATTTGATCAATTTGCATATTAGGGTTTTATTATATAGGATGTTCAGGGAAGGCTTTTCTGGAAAGGTAACGTTTGAGCATAGTCCTGAGGAAGTGATAAAGCTGGTGGCAGAGTATTTGAGAGGGAAGAAATAGCAGGTGCAGAGGCCCTGCGGTCAGAGCTGGTATGGTATGTGCGAAGCGCAGCAAGGAAGCTGGCTGCAGCACCGTGGGTAAGGGTGAAGGGATGAGAGAGCCTGAGCATTAGCATTTGACCAGAGCATGTATGAGAGAGATGTCTTGAGCAGACTTGCACTTCAAAAGAGTCACTCTGGCTGCTATATTGAGAGTAGATTGGGGGAGGGTGGATGTGGAGAACTGAAGCAGAGACTTCAGTGAGGAAGTTACTGCAGTAATCCAAGAGGAGGAAGGGGTAGTGTTGAGAAAGGTAGTGATGACAGTGATCAGAAGTGGTCAGAGGCTGGCTGTATATTGAGAGCAGCGTTTGTTTCTAGTGGGTTGGAAGTGGAATGGAGAGAGAGGGAGGGATCCAGTTGTTTGTAAAATACTGGCCTTTAGTGACTGAGTGAATGTTATTCCACCAAGACCTTTGTTTGAAGAATCTCACTGTCCAACATTGATGTATGTTCAAAAGTGGTTAGCATTCTGTTTGGGGTGATTAAAGAGTCTTGGAAATAAATAGTGGTAATGTTGTATAACATTATGAATGTAATTAATGCCACTGAATTGTGCACTTAAAATGGTAAAAATGGAAAATTAAAAAAAAAATAATATTACAGAAATCATGCTACTTTCTTCTCAGTGCATGTCATCAAGGGATTGTCAGTGTATATGTGTCTCACTGGTATTGCTAATCTCGATCACTTGGTCAATGTGATCTCTCCTGGGCCGTACTCTGTAATGTTGCTATCTTCCCTTTATTAGGTCATAAATTCTGCGGAGAATATTTTACAAAAAAAAAAAGTGACTATTATTATTACCACCAGGGTTACTACCTGCCCTACCAGCTCACTCCAGGCTTCTAACAGCTGGGACTTAGGTGTGTTGTAGCCGATTTCCCAGGTGGGAAGCCAAAGCTCAATGTAATTAGTTAACTTGTTCAAAGTAGCACAGCTAGTGAGTGGCTAGAATGTAAACTCCATGAGGGCAGGTATCTTTGACTGATGTGTTCACCAGTGTCCATCCTGGACACCGAGCACAGTGCCTGCACATATAACAAGCACTCAACAGACATTTGTGATGGTGGGTGGGACGGAGCCTGAATAAAGTGTGTCTCCACTTATGTTCTTTCCTCATAGCTTCTGCCTCTGCTCCTGGTCTGTCATTAATTAGCACGACCCATCCCTCAGATTTCAGGAATGTCCAGCTGTTTCTCAGCATGGAATGAACTCTCCCATGGCCCCACCCATGGCAAAGGCAATGGCCGCAGACAGACAGCAGACATTTGGCTCTGCAAGTGGCATTCCCTACCCCATTTGAAACAATGGGGCAGTGGGGCGCTTGGTCCTTCATGTAAGCTGAAGTTTTATGATGCCGATTTATGGGAAAATGCTGTTACTATCCTTAGTCTGGTGGTGGTTCTCGCTTATTCATAGCTGTGCGTCTATGGGTGGAATGAAGTTATAATAGAGTGCAGGTGCCTCTCATTGTTTGCTGCTACTCACTGGATAGTGTTTATTAAAAAGGAAATCACAGCGGTGTGTCTGGAGCTGAAGTCTGAACAAATAACCTAAAAGGAGGAGTCCCAGGAAGGTGGGCAGCAGGCGACAAAGAAAGAAAAGCAAAAACAAGTTTGAGCTAATTGGGATCAGGCAGTACTTTGCATGTGAATTATGAACAGGGAGTTTGGCTGCAAAATAATTATTGTATTCAACCTTTGTTGGCATACTTCACATACTTCCATGGAAGATCCAGAATTTGAATTTAACACATTTTACTCAGGCCTTTAATGGAATTTGAAAGTAAGATTCTGAAAGTATGTGGTTGAACTGAGAGCCTTTCAAAATGTTTAAAACTGCACGCGGATGTGCTGGTATCTGCACACGCATCCCCCTGGGTTTTTATGGCCCCTTGAAAGAAGCCATTCCAGGTCCTCTGAAAAGAGGGGCTGGAGACTTTAATTGAAAACAAGTTCTTAATTGTGATAGGCTTTGGAACCCATGTGGTCATGTCTACTATCATTTCTATGGCCAGTTCCTTGAAAGACCATTGTGTGTTGTGTGTGTGGGCGTGCAATTCCTGGCATGTGCATTGTTCTCAGCTGTGAGGTGTCCCCAGGAGGCTGTGTTTCCTATAACATGGACATCCAACAAATCTGTTTCCTCATTCAGCAAATATTTACTGCAGAGTACAGAGATAAATTGAATGTCACCCTTGCCCATGAGCACTTATGGTTGTGAGAGGGAGATAGACCTAGTACAAGTAAATAGGATGCTGGAGGCCTGTGCATAGGAGCCGGGCATGGAGAGATCAGTGCTTTCAGTGTTGATGGGGACTTAGGGAAGACTTCACATAGGTGGCCATGTGCCAAGTATGCCAGGAAGATAAATGGATTTTCTTCCAATCAGAGAATGGAGGGAAAGGACTTTCTAGGCAGAGGCACGACCACGAAGCAGCTCAGGGAACTTGAGTCCATGTGGCACATCCCATCCAAGGGGGTCAACATGTCATCCCTCATAGCTAATGTATCAGGCTCCTGCTGGGAATGGAAAGATAAATAAGTCACACAGCTGGTGAGTGACATCAAAGCCCTCACCTGGGACAGTGGGGAGCCATCTCCGGCTTCGGAGAAGCAGAGTAACATGGTCATATTTTTGGAAGTGTCTGGTTCTTGAAATACCTCAATTCCTCTTGCCTCCCCGGCTCCTTGCCTCTCTCCTGCCTGCTCAGCGAACTGAAAGCTATCAGAACTATACTCAGCCTCTCCAGTAATATCACGAAACAAAAATACCTCGTGGCTTTGCAGCTTATGAGTGTTTTGACTGTTCACAGCAAAGCCTTTGAGAGTCGCAGTGTGTCATCCCCACATGGAGGTCTTTGGCAGCTTTTTGATGAGTAAACTTGGGCCTGACTTTTGCCCCAGAGAGATGTTCTTTTGTGGCTTGTCTGCTCCAGGAACTGAAATACCCAGGCTCATTCCCTATCTCTCTTTGAAACAGAGAAGTCATTGTGATATCCTCTGGGAGGGCCAAGGACACACACAGGTTTGGAAACTGCTTCTGCCTTCTACAGCCTTGGAGGGCATGGCTTATAACCCCACACCACCCACCCTTCTCCAATGAGGATGAAAGGTTCTTCCTTATGGATCCCATGTGAGCTTTAGCAGTGTGGTGCCATCAGCGCTTCATAGAGGGAGTAGATACCCACTGAATGGGGAATTATTTAGCATCATTACCTTAGCAGATTTATTTTTCCTCCTTATCCCCACTTTTGTTTCCTTTAGCCAATGGAGCATTGGCATTTGATTCAGTATTTGCTACTAAACTGTGAGTGGATGTACCCTCCCCTTTATCCTGGTCTTATTGGGCATTGATCCCCTTTGGAAGTTTGAATCCTGAGTCAGAGTCAGTGGGTAGCCATCACTGTAGCTACTCTACCCATTGGACCATCTCATGACACTCATTAGTTTCCTCATTTACTTTCCTCTGGAGGACACAGCTGTGTCATACAGATGGTCTTGGGCCAATAGAACATTGTGGCTACTTCCAAATACCTGATTCTAACTTCCAATCTGACAGGACACTGGGAAGTCAAGGAGGTAGAGAGGTTATAGAGCTTGGATTGGTGGTTCCAAAGAAATGACCCAGCACCCGCAGCAGTTGTGCCAGGCCAGTGCATCTGAGAATTGGGGGTGAGCAACAGCAGCGCGGGCCACGTGTGCTTGGCTTCCACTGCACAATAAGCACAGTGGCTGGGATCCAGGCATTTATGCCCAGGCCTTTCTGGGATGAGTCCTGACTCTGACACTTGCTTTGTGTAACCTGTGGTAATTCATTTCTTCTATTTCTCCGTTTTCTCATCTGTAAAATGGGGATTCCAACAGTTATTATGAGAATTAAATGTGATAATATACAAACAATGCCTGACAAATAATACTCAGGAAATCTGATCATATTACCTGTTTAGCAACAGTGGCACATACTGTGCTAAGAATTGTAATCACTATGGATTGAATAGACTTGGAGTCAGTGTGGGATGTTTATTTCACCAAGTCCCTTTTTATTTTATTTTTTGTTATTCCTCACTCGAGGATATTTTTCCATTGAATTTTTTTTTTTTTTTGAAAAGAGAGAATGGAAGAGAGGGAAAGACAGAGAGAAGCATCGATGTGAGAGAAACACATCAATTGGTTGCCTCCTGCATGGGCCCTGACCAGTGCCCGAGCCAGGGAGGAGCCTGCAACCAAGTTATGTGCCCTTGACCGGAATCGAACCTGGAACCCTTGAGTCCACAGGCCAATGCTCTGTCTGCGGAGCCAAATTGCCTATTACCACTAAATCCCATTTTTATGGTGTGTGTTTTCAAATTCCATATGAAGTTTTAAAGTAAATTTGAAGGAAATAAGGAAAATTGAGAATGAAGATACTGTTAAGAATGTCTCAGTATTTTGTAAGCATCCTTGTTTCTGGTTTTGACCCCAGCATATGGTCCATTGTGCCACAGTCCCTAACCCTTCTCTCTCCCTTCCTGCTTAGTAGACATTGGCCTGACATGACTTTCTGCCAAGATGAAAATGTGTCTTTGTTGTTCAATACAGGAGCCACCTGTAACTACTGAATGCTTGAAATGTGGCTGCTGTGACTGAGGGACTGAATTTTTAATTTAATTTAAATAATTTAAATTGACTCATGTGGCCAGTGGCTATCATATTGGACAGCACAATTAAGGCACTGGAAATACAGACATAAAAAGATACTACACCTGCCCATAAGGAGCTCCTGGTCATCCTGGGAGCCAGACATTGACATGAGCACTTACATGGAGACATGCATGAGGGAGGTGCTTAGAAAGCAGACAGAGTCGTATCTAATTTTGCCAGCATAGTCAAGGAAACCTTCACCGAAGACTCTCTAGAACAGCGTGCTGGCCTCTCCCTAAGGACCTCTTGTGTGGAGAGAATCATCATTCCTTAGATGTTTCACATTTAACCTTCAGCTATGTTGTTACCCATTCCACAGATGGGAGTCTGAGATTCAATTGGTGCTGTCACCACAAAGTCACACAGCTTAAGGTTACAGTGAAATCAAAATATACTGGACTGCCAAGCCATACCAGGCAGCCTATTTCTTGATTTACCTTTGATACCTCCCATCTCCTTTGTTGGATATTTTTTTTTTTAAGATTTTGGTGATCGGTAGCCACTGATACACCTCCATCCATCCACACTCTGATTGAAGCCAGATATCACATAACTGGTTTACCATTCAACAAGAAATGAGGTGACAGTGAGACCACAAACTAATAAATGCACGGGTATTTGCATAATGTCAGACCTCAGTATGATTGATGGGTGTGTTGTTGATGAGAGTGTCACATGTTCCTGATCCTGGTCTCAGTATGACTGTGAGGATGGGGCCAAGTCATTTCACAATTTGGGTGAGTGTTCCAAGTTTCTCAGAAGACCAACGCAATAGAAATTCAAGGTATGAAATTCAAGGTTTGGTCTCAGAGTCATGTTATTTAACAACCTCTACAATGTTTTCTCAATATGTAAAATGAGAACATCACTCACCATCTGCACCCCTCCTGTTTGGGTGTTCAAGTGGGTTCAGGGGTCGGTATGAAGAAGACTTCTCTTGAAAAGTTATGTGACCGAGCACACTGCTTTTCCCAGCCCTGAGCCAGTTCTGTCCTGTTCATTGAAAGGGAATTGTATCCACTGGTTCATAAGCCCCTGGCGTCTACCTCTTCTTAGTTTCAGGTTAGCTCTTCCAAGAAACACCCACATTTACCCAGCATTTTGCAACTTCCCACAAGGTGGCACTTGACAGGGATATAATGTCCCCCCTTGGCAGTCAACCACTTTGATTCATTCCAAATACTATTTAGATCTCTAGCTATTTTGGAGGCCTGACATGTCTGGATTAAACCAATGAGCTCAGTCTACATGTGGGATATTATACCTGGAAGGGATTCATAGAGATCACGGCATCACCTAAAATGATCTCTTCTACATGTGCCATCATTAGGAAACACGAAGGTGGCTCCAACCCATCTTTTTTTTAAGTGAGCCATTGAGGCCCAGAAAAGGCTGTTGCTTCTCCTGCTGAGGGTGGTTGACTGCTCTGTACAGACTCCATGCGCAGCACCTGTGTAGACCATTTAATCCTCATAAGTCTACACATAGGTGTTTTGATATCTTCATTTTAAGGATTAGGAACCCAAAGCTCAGAACTTTAACTGATAGCCCTAGTTGACACACAGTCAGTCTGATTCAGAAGATTCTTCTAACCAGCATAAGAGACATTCTTGTCATGAGCAAGAGTTGGTGGCAGAGGTGGGATCCTGACTGAGGCTCTCACTTTGTACTGTCCCTGGCCCCATGCAAGGGGAGGAAAAAGAGAAGGGTCTTTAGAACTGTGTGGTTATAAAAATCATTTGTCCGACTTTATCTTTCCTGCTGTTGATTAAAACACAGGCTCTGGATTGCAGCCACAATGCAATAACGAGAAGACTTGTGGACCAGGCCTTTTCAAATCTAATTGCATGACCTCCGTGTCAGTGTCTATGGAACACAGTCAGTGGCAATACCCAGCAGGAGGTCAATTCATGCTTTCTTTCAGCTGCTAAAATGAACTAATGATTTAGCCCAAGCATGTCAAACTTGCTGCCCGCAGGCCGCATGCGACCCACAATGAATATTTTTGTGGCCCAGCCAATATAACAGTATGTAAGAAACATTTTAATAAAAATTTCGTAACTTAATTTTTACAATATCCTATTATACTTAATTATTAATAATGAACTATAACGTTCGCTAATGACCGATTACTATAATCATGTTGCATTCATTTCCCTTACACGCCTTACACGCAGGCGTACCATTTCTCTCCACTAATACTAGCAGCGAATATTTTAGCAGCCGATTGCCACATCATTAGTCTTGGACTGACTTGTTTGGTGTGCGCAACAGGAAATATTTCACTTTTGGAGAACAAGAAAAATAGGTTTATTTTCATTACACTTATTAATTTGTGCAGTTATTCAGTGTCTGATAAGTTAATGTTTAAGAAAAAATATTAATTTTTATTAAAATGTTCTATTATTTAGGTTAACAATTACTCATTTATTTCAGCCCTTTGTATTCAGCATGTCTCTATCAAAATAAACCTACATTTTTATGAAAATTGAAGCTTTTGTTTTTTTGCAGCCCACATAAACTTAAGCCTTGTTTATTTGGCCCATGTTAGCCTTTGAGTTTGACATGCTTGATTTAGCCAGGGTTCCTGGTACTTTAAGTCCCTGTCAGGCTCCTGGGATCTTGGGGCCCTGCAGCCTAGAACAGTGCTCTTCTCACCTGAGTTTCCTCCTCACTACCCCTTCTGGCTGGTGAGGTCTCTTGGGCCTCTCTTCCCCCTCCCAATACAAGATACAACATTCTTCTCTTATCTCTGGAGGCTGGGGACAGAGGGTGAGGGCATATTCAAAGAGGATTTGTTTTCCCAGGTCAAGAGGCTTAAGGCCACATGCATACATATTCATGAATTGATTAGTTCCTTCCTTCCTTCATTCATTGAATGTTTGATTTATTAAGCTACCATCCTTTGGATGCTATGCAGAGGAAAGTGCTGGAATAAAAGAGTAAGCACATCAAAAATAAAAAAGCCCTCAACTTAAGGGGACTAACATGATTGAGGGGAAAGAAGACAATAAACAAGTAAAATATGTAAATATGCAAAACAAATAGAGGCTGTAGTGAGTGTAATAAAGAAATTAAACTGGGCCTATGGTGGTAAATGGAGGAGAGGAAGAAAGTCAGGGACAACCTCTTTAAGGTGTTGGTATTTGAGCTGAAAACTGAGGAATGAAAATAGCCTACAATTAGAAGAGCTGAATGAGAGTGAAGGTTTCAGGCAAAGTAAACAGAAATGCAAAGGTCCTGAGGCAGAAAGGAGTTGGGACTTTTTGTGTGCTAGAGCAAAAAAGGGGGACCTGCAGCTGAAGTAGCAAGGGGTGGGGGATTGTAGTGGATACCAGCTAGAATTTTATTCTAAAGAAATAAAGGAAGCCACTGAAGAGTTTTAGGCAGGTGAGTGACAGGATCTGATGACATTTTTTTAAAAGATCTGTTTGTCTGCCTTAGGAAGCGTGGGTTTAGAGAGCAATAACCAAAGTGCACAGATGACTTAGAGCATGACCTCAGGGCCAAGCTGGAGCCCCAGACAGGCAGAATAGCTGTCCACACTCCTCTGCCACTCTCTCCATTTCTGGAGGATTCTTTTGCAGCTGCAAGCTTCTGAAAACAGAACGTCCCAGGTTACCAGGTAGCATTCTAGAGCCAAACAAATACTATTATTTCTGCAAGGTAAATAAGACAGGGAAATGATGACACATTCACCACAACTGAAGTGTTTGTCGGACGTGTTGGGACCCTGGGCTTGTTCCAAAGCCTACGTGTCTGGGACTTCGGTAGTGTTTGCCGGTAACTGGGCACTTGGCTATAAACAGAGCTGTTTTGGAAATTCTTCATCTTGCTTTTAAGATGTTAGGAGGACAGGGGAGGGGAGTTGTGTCTCAGGTCCCAGATATGTGCCCCTCCACCTTGCTATCCACCAGTGGTATTCCCTCAGTCTTTTGCCAACTTCCCACCTCTGCAGCACTTGGGACAGTCCTAACCACGAAAGAGACCACAACAATTTCAAGAACCGCTTTTATTTCATGACCTGGTGTTACCAAGGTAGAGATGACATATACCCTCTGAGAAGCACAGAGTTAAAACTTGCTGTGTGTTTCTTACTTAGAATATATTTATCTTGCCGAAACCGGTTTGGCTCAGTGGATAGAGCGTCAGCCTGCGGACTGAAAGGTCCCAGGTTCGATTCCGGTAAAGGGCATGTACCTGGGTTGTGGGCACTTCCCCAGTGGGGGATGTGCAGGAGGCAGCTGATCGATGTTTCTCTCTCATCGATGTTTCTAACTCTCTATCTCTCTCCCTTCCTCTCTGTAAAAAATCAATAAAATATATTTTAAAAAAATTAAAAAAAAATAAATAAAAAGAATATATATTTATCTTTAAATTTAATTCAAAAGCCATTATTTATTATTTTACAAAGACATAAATATTATCTTCTAAATAAAAATAATGATAATGACAAGGATGATTATGCTGGTGATGGTGCTGCTGATAATGGTAATTATGATGATGGTGGTGATGATGGCAATGATGATGGTGGTGAAGATGGTGATGATGATGTTGATGATGGTGATGTGGTGGTGATAACAATGATGGTGGTGATGGTGATGACAATGCCGATTTTGATGACCATGATGGTGGTGGTGATGATGGTGATGGTAATGATGACAGTGATGGTGATGATGGTGATTATATCCATGGGTAACATGTGTTGAATACTTGCTTTGCTCCATGCAATAACTTTGATGTTGCTGCATGGAGCAAATGCATGGAGTTAGATGTAATAACTTTGAATCCTCTCAATAACCCCCCAAAATGAGTACCCTTATTCCTCATTATCTATGTAAACTGAAGCAGAGGATTGGAGCTCAAGCACTGTTTCCAAAGTCTGCTGTCTCAACCACTCCCAGACTTTGGTGAACTCTTCCTTTTTCTTTTGGAAAGAAATGGATGGGGCTGGTTCGTTTGGTAGCAGCGACAAATTGTCACCTTCATTTATTTTACTTTTCCTCTTCTGACCTTCACCTTCATTCTGTCCTTCCTCTTCACACCCTCCTTATGCCATCCTACCCACTTTGATTTTCTCCATTACACTTGTCTGCTTCTTATGTTTATTTTTCTTCCAGTGACTGCTGTCTTTGCCTTCAAGGTCCATGAGCTTTCTGATGAATTCTTCTTATTCCTTCTTCATTTTCCTTCTGTTCTTTGAGCACTGCTTTTGCCACAGCCTCCAGCTGCCTGCTCTAAGGCTACCCTTTCCTGTGGATTAAAAAAGAGGTAGAGCTCACCTCTCTTATCCTGGGGCAGTGCTTCCAACATCTATATTCCACACAACCCAGAAATTCTAAATACTCGCCTAGGTGGAAAGGAAAAGTCATCCAAACTGCTTGGTAATTGAATTCAAGAGTGATGGACCAAAAATTCTTAATGCATTTCCTTCTCTCTTCCAGCTAAAGAGGATACCAGCCCTAGTCGGTTTGGCTCAGTAGATAGTGTTGGCCTGTGGACTGAAGGGTCCTGGATCCGATTCTGGTTAAGAGCACATCCCTGGGTTGCAGTATCGATCCCCAGTGGGGGGCATGCAGGAGGCAGCCAATCAATGATTCTCTCTCATCATTGATGTTTCTATCTCTTTCTCCTTCTCCCTTCCTCTCTGAAATCAATAAAAAATATATATATTTTAGAAAAAATAAAAATTAAAAATAAAGAGGACTCCATCCATCTTTACTCCACCTCAAATATAAGCTCCATTAACTTTTAGGTTTATTTCTTTCCAGTATTTCTATATCCTGTTTTGTTGGTGGTGTACATTTTCCAAATTATGACCATAAGCATACTATACAGTATATGTAATTTTAAAGCATTTTTTACATTATTACAGCATTACAAAGATTTCATATAATGTGTTTTAAGAATATAAGATATAGTCAATTATAAGATGTGCTGTTATTTTACATTCCACTCAAAAAGGGAAAAACATTGTCAACTAAATAATGATCTAAAGCTTTCTTTTCTCTCAGAACTCATTTCATATCTATTTTTAAAAGGATCTTTTCTTTTGAGTTACTTAGACACAATTTACTATGTATTAGGTCGTCATTTTCATGCCATTTGCAAACTTAGTAAATTTGAGTCACAGTACTAAATCATTGCATAACCTTTCTGAAGACATTTTATTTATTTATTTATTTTAAATATATATTTTTATTGATTTCAGAGAGGAAGGGAAAGAAAAGCAGAGATAGAAACATCAATGATGAGAGAGAGTCACTGATCGGCTGCCTCCTGCACACCCGCTACTGGGGATTGAGTTCGCAACCCAGGCATGTGCCCTGACTGGGAATCAAACAGTGACCTCCTGATTCATAGGTCGATGCTCAACCACTGAGCCACAGAGGCTGGGCTGTAAAGACATTTTAAATGTCAATTAAGCTCAACATGGATAGCAACATCAATGGACTTACTCCCACTGAAATGTGCAACAGTTTAATCATGACAGAGTTTGCAGAAAAAAAACACACGTCTCAAAACGGAGTAAAGATGGGCCATCACATATAATGGCTGGATTATAGTTGGGGATGTATGTGCCAGACAACTGTCTTAATCATCAGACATTTAGATTTCAGCAGGCTTCTACTGATCTCTACTTACTGTGTACGTGTAGCTGTGTAATTTAGCAAGTGGTGCCATGAGGAGTGAGGACAGGCATGGGCTGTTGGGGAGGGCGGAGGGGCCAGGCCTTGAGGAGAAGGTGCATTCTTGCACACCACAGCAAAGAGAGGGGCCCAATTTTGTACCCACCATCCATTTTATTTTGTCTGAGTGCCTCTGGGAGACATTTAGATCACTCTTCACTAAAGCAAGGACCTCCAGCTGAAGGCTGAGAGAGGCTAGAATGGGCCTTGAAGGGGTTGGTGGGCATGACTTCAAGAGCCCTGGGGCCTAGGGAGGAGAGAAGGGAGCTGGTGTTTATTTAGTTCTGACGATATGCCAGGCATACCCATGCCTTTTACAAAGATATACATATTGTCTTCTAAATAAAAGTGATGATGATTATGATAATGGTGCTGGGGTGGGGTTGATGATGATGACATCAGTGTAACATATGAACATATGTTGAGCCCTTTTTGTGCACCATGCAATGTTCATGGCACTTTGCATGCAATAACACCCCATATTCTTATAACAACCCTACAAGTACAATGCCATTGCTAGCCACACATTGCATATAAATCATGTATCCACACAATACAATAGGTAGATATTATTATCCCCTTTTGTAAATGAGGAAAGTGAGGGTTAGAGTGGGAGTATATGCTCAAGTTCACAGGCAGAAACTGGAAAGGCAGGTCAAGCCCTGACTCCTGTAACCCTGATAAGATGATAGAATGAGAAATCTGTGGCTTTTCTCCAACCAGGAGCTCTCAGGAAGCTGGTGAGTGAAGTTCTCCCCCATTTGGAGATTGTATAAGTGTACTCCCTGTTCACCAGTTGATAGTATAAGGTCATAGATGAGAGTACAGACACTGGGGTCAGGTGCCAGCCTTGTAACCTTGAGCAAATCATTTCCTCTGTCTGAGCCTCAGTCCCCTCATCTCCAAAGTGGGAATAACAGCAACTGCCTCAAAGAGCTTCATGAGGATTAAATGAGATCATACATATCCAAGTGCTCAGAAGAGAGCCATCTGATAGGCCTTCACTCAATAGTTGTCATTGCTATTATGTGAGCTAAGGCGTTATGAGGCAGGGAGCCTCATGAGCAGTTGGGAGGTGAGCCATCTGAAATTGCCATCAGAGTCCATCACTGTCTCCAAGATCAACCCTTGACCGTGAGAATAATGACCAGTGTCTGACAGTCCCAAACATCATCCATGGATATTTGTGGCTGAAGGTGCCTGTGTGCTCTTCAGAGTTCAGCCAATGCCTCTTGACAAGAGTGAGATCATACTCACAGCCTGTGACCCCCACATGTAAGCTGGATCTCTATTCTGCAGCTGGTCATAGAGGGCCAGAGTCAGCCTGGGCAGGAGCCGCCGGAGGAACGTAAAACCAGCTCCCAGTTGGTACACGTGGCAGCAGCGATTATAGCCAGGGAGAAACTAAATTCTAGAGGCCTGTGCTGTCTCCAGGGAGTACACTAATTGAGAAATAACATCCATAAAACTAATCCAATACCAGTATGTAAAACTAAAAACAATAACCAAGTGTGACTGGCTTTCTAGAATTAAGCAAAGTAAGATGAAGTGTCTTTTGCCAGCTGGCATTCTCAGCATAGGAAAGTAATTCTTATTTTTCCCACCTTGGAGGGGCAAGTGCCACCTTTGGCTGCAGGAATTCTCACCTCTCAGCAGCAGCTTTCAGCACCTTGCTCTGGATGTTTCTTTGGGCACCAGCTGTTAGGAAAGAGGCTCAGTTAAGACTGCTTTTAGGGGCATGAAAAGATCTTGCTCTGGAGCATACAGCCCTGCAGCCAGTGGTGTGCTGGTAAATGCTTAACATCTGGCTCTCTGGAAAAAATTAAGTGTGCATGTATGCATACACACATACACAAAGTTATTATAAATTAATAACTTTTAAGTTATATAATGGATATGTAGCACAAAATTTATAAATAATAATAATATGCATAATTCTCTTGCTTATAAACAATCACCACTGTTTAATTCTGAAACATTTTTTTATTCCTTCCAAAAGAAACCCCATGTCATTTAACAGTCATTCCCATTTTCCTTCTTCCAGTTCCTGGTCACCACTAACCTACTTTCTGTCTCTATGGATTTGCCTATTTCGAACAGAGTATTTCATATAATGGGGCCATATAATATGTGGCATTTTATATTTGGTTTATTTCACTGTATAATGTTTATAAGTTTCATCCCTGTTGTAGCATCAGTCAGTACTTCATTTATTTTTATGGCTGAATAATATTCCATTGTGTGGTTATGCCATATTTGTTTATCCATTCACCAGTTGATAGACATTGAGTTGTTTCCACTTCGGGGGTCATTAAGAATTATGCTGCTGTAATCATTCCTGTGAAAGTCTTTTGTTTGAACACCTATGTTCTATTCTCTTGGGTATATACTTAGGAGTGCAATTTCTGGATCATATGGTAATTCTATGATCTTTTGAGAAGCCACCAAATAATTTTCTGCATCATTTTATATTCCCATTCACAATATAAGGGTTCCAATTTCTCCACTTCCTTGCCAACCCTTGTATTTTCTGGGTTTTTATTGTTGTTGTTTGTGGGTTGCTTTTATTATAGCCATCCTGGTAGGTGTGAAATGGTATCTCATTGTGATTTTTAAAAAATCTTTAATGTTGAAGGTAATACATATGCCCCCTTCTTTCTCCCATTGACCCCTTATAGCTTGCCTCCACCCCCTGCCCCAGGCCTTCACCACCCTATTGTATGTGCCCATGTGTTATGCATATATGTATCCAAGTTCTTTGGTTGATTTCTTCCCACCCACCCTTGCCTTCCCTCGGAGATTCAACAGTCTGTTCCACGCTTCTACGTCTCTGGATCTATTTTGTTCATCAGTTTATTTTGTTCATTAGATTCCATATATGAGTGAGATCATGTGATACTTGTCTCTCTCTAACTGGCTTACTTCGCTTAGCATAATACTCTCCAGGTTCCTCCATGCTGTCTCAAAGGGTTACAGATCCTTCTTTTTTACTGCGGCATAGTATTCCATGGTGTAAATGTACCACAGCTTTTTCATCCACTTATCTACTTATGGGCACTTGGGCTGTTTCCAGATCTTAGCTATTGTAAATTGCCCTGCTATGAATATAGGAGTGCCTACATTCTTTCTGATTGGTGTTTTGGGATTCTTAGGATATATTTCTACAAGTGGAATGAGGAAACTCTGTATTATTTTTCATAATGGCTGCACCAGTCTGCATTCCCACCAGCAGTGTACTAGAGTTTCCTTTCTTCACATCCTAGCCAGCACATTGTGATTTTGATTAGCATTTCCCTAATGACTAATGATAGTCAGCATCTTTTGATGTGCTTACTGGCATATCACCTTTGGAGAAATGTCTATTCAGTCCTTTGTCCATTTTTATTTATTTTTTTCTTAATTTGTTTTTAAAAATAAGGAAGAGAGAGAGAGAGAGAGATTTATTGTTCCACCCATTTATGTGTTCATTGGTTGATTCTTATATATGCCCTGAAGGGGGGGAAGAAACCTGCAACCTTGGCATATAGGGGTGACACTCTAACCAACTGAGCTACCTAGCCAGAAACCTTTGTCCATTTTTTAATTGGATTGTTTGCTTTTTGTTGAGTTTAATATTCTAGATACTAGAATTATCAAATATATAATTTGCAAATATTTCCCCCACTTTGTGGGTTATGTTTTTTCTTTCTTGATACTATCCATTGATGGACAATCGTTTTTTGATGAAATCCAATTTATCTATTTTAAATTTTTTATTTTGGTGCCATATCTACAAATCAAAGCAAATCAGATGGTCATGTTTAGAGATGTTGAATTATGTCCCATCTACAGGCTTGGTCACTACAAATTTATGTTGCAGAGGACATGGCTAAGGATGTAGTGAGGAATTGGGATCATTAATACAATTTGATCACACAGTGACTGGCGTAGATTGACTCTGATTCATCCTTTCAGGGTTTGCCACCCACACAGAATCACGGTTCTGTTGTGAAGGAAGCAGGAAGGATAGTTTTGGGGCAGGCAATGAACAGAGCTTCCAACACAAGTCTATGGGGGTATCTCTCCTAAGATCAAGGTTGGCCAAAGCAATGCGGGATGACTGAGGATGTGTTTGGTATGTCTTCCAGAGGAGTAGAGGGTGGTCAGGGAAGGAGAAGCCCAGGAAGGCTAAATAACTCACCCGGATACCTAACCAGGAGTTATAATTGTCCACAGCTCTGATTTTTGCCCTAATGCCGGGGGTCTTTCCAGCATCTAGAAGGGGTTCAGGAACCTGAAGAATGCGCTGTGTGTAAATTATTAAAGAATCTAGAGATGAAACGTAATTTTGGAAGGCATTTTGGGGAGCCAGAGAAGACTTAGCTAAAGGAACCAAGTTCTCTGTCTCTCTGGACCCCTTGCTTTTTATTAACACAATTTGTTCTAAGGCAAAGTAAATATACATATCAAAGGCAAGGTTTAGTATACAGAATCCATTATCAGATTGGGGGAACTGCCTATGGCTGTTAGGTGTTTGGCCAGTAAGAGGCAATAACATGTAGATTGAAATGCCCTCAGCTGTCTGGCAGCAAGCAATCATTTATGCATCCTTTTCAGGTTTGGGGAAATGCCCTCAGCCATTCCAGATGATTCATCCCCACTGATATGCTGGAATTAGCTTCTGGCATTGCCCACCCTGGACAGCTGAGGTTTAGTAGTATACATCTCAAACTTAGAAGAATGGAGGGTTGTACAGAGAAAGGAGGAAAGGCACAGATACAACCCTTTGTTGATATCCATGATTCTGCAGCAGGGATATCTTTATTCTGTTGACAACTTCAGTGAAACCAATCTATGTATATAAAAGCCTAAGCAACTGAATGACTGAATGATCAGTTGACCGGTTGCTGTGATGTGCACTGACCACCAGGGGGAAGACGCTCAACACAGGAGCTGCCCCCTGGTGGTCAGTGCGCTCCCACAGCGGGAGCACCGTTCAGCTGACCGACCCATCCCAGCGGTCCACTAGCTCAGCGGCAGCCACTCCCTCCCTCATGAGTTCTAACATGAGATTTTACAAAGAGATTTTTAAAACTCATTGGAGCCCTGCAGGTCCAATCTCTGGAGAATGGGACAGGCACCAATGGACAGGCACTGCCAGCACAATCCTGACAGCACCTCCTGGAAGTCAGCCTCGGGCACTGTGGTCCCTTCCCCTCCGTAGGGGCTCCGCAAAGAAGACATGATATAAAAGTGGCCGCCAGGTGGCTCCCAACAACCGGTGTGAATGTCAGTGGGATCCCAGGCTGGCAAGGGCATCCCACCACCTGCCCAAGGGCTGATCATGTCCCGCCCTCCCCCCCCCCACTCCCATTGGGACGGGTGCCAGATGCAGGGCTCATAGCTGGAGAGCACCACTGTGGCAGCATGAGCCTCTCCCTATAGGGACTGACTGTGTATGAGCCCGTGGCAGGTGCAGTGGGGCCAGGATGAGTGGGAGCGGCAGACAGGAGTGGCAGGTGGTGTTGGACGGCTGGTTTTGGCCCGATCCCCACAGGCCACACCAAGGGACCTCACCGATGCATGATTCTGTGCACTGGGCCTCTAGTAAGACCTATGAGATACAGAATTTCCTTCCTGCTTCTAGTTCAAATGTATGCTTCCTTTTATTACTCAAAGTTGGTCAAGCTACCACACAGACTGTTGAACTGCTCTTGGCTCAGGAATACAAATTGAATATTGACTTCTATCATTTTTTATTCAATTTTGCCTTCCAGAATACCAGATATGACTTCATTTTAAAAATGAAATTTTGCAGGTCATTAGCCCATAATGATTAAATGATTCTGGTTATTAGTATAAACCCAACTGTAGTAGATGAGAGGTAACCTTTATTACTTAAATACTAGAGGCCCGGTGCATGAACTCATGCATGGGTGGGGTCCCTCGGCCTGGCTGGCAATCGGGGCTCAATTGGAGGCCAGCTGGCTAGGGGGAGGGACCGTGGGAGGTTGGCCAGCCATGGGATGTTGGCTGGCCATGGGAGGTTGGCTGTGGGAGCACACTGACTAACAGGGGGCAGCTCTTGTGTTGAGCATCTGCCCCCTGGTGGTCAGTGTGTGTCATAGTGACCGGTCAAGTGGTCTTAACTGTCGCTTAGGCTTTTATATATATAGATTATGCCGTGCGTTCACATACTGCACAGCAAAATTATATTTTTTTCAGAATATTCAGCCATTATGGAAATGACTTACGGTTTCCTTCAGAAATTTTACAAATGGAGTTCATTGTTTCGGTGGGGTAAACATTTCCTAGAATACAGATGTCCCTCGTATTTGTGGGGAATTGATTACAGGGTCCCCCATAGATACTAAAATCCATGGACACACGAGTCCCTTATATAAAATGTCGTAGTATTTGCATATAACCTATATTTACATATAGACTTCATTTGCTTGGATTCAGCATAAGGCTCAGCTCAAGTTTTGCTTTTCGGAACTCTCTAGAATTTTTTTTCCTGAATATTTTTGTTCCTTGGTTGGCTGACTTCATGAATGTGCAACCCACCAATATGGAGTACTGACTGTAGTTCCTAAGAACAGTCCAGGTCAGGAACAGTGAAATGTTTTCTGTGGAAGAGGGTCTAAGGCAGACAGGGCTTAGAAAGGCTCATCCCATATGGTGACATTCTTACAAGCCCAGGCTTTTGTGTTACAGTGATCTGGATTCCAATCTCCCTATCTGTGTCCCTGTAGGCAAAATACTTAAAGTTTTTGAATATCAATTTCCCATTTGAAAATATGGGTAACTAATATTTGCCTTTTAGGGTTGTTGTGAGATTTAGTGAGGTAAGGTATTCATGTAGTCAGCTCACCGAAGTGAGCCCTCAGTAACTTATAGATGCTGCTGTCATTATGGCTACTGTTGTCATTATCATTATTTTTACTGTTAGTATTAGCACTAATGTGCTGGTGCTCTGGCCAGGGAAGATCAGAACCCTGTCTTCAGGTAGGAACCCCAGGTAGGACCTATATAGCAGAAGGTTTAGTAATAGGACACAGAACTGTCAGCTGTGGCTGCTGGAACCTGTCTGGCCTAGGCTGGGTTGGTGACAAAGAAAGGACTTTCTTTGTGTGTATCCTCTCTGTGCCTGGTATACCGCAGATATCTGTGGTTGATCAGTTGATGTCATCATCCTCGTAGAAACGTTTTAAAAAGTCTGCCCCCTGGTGGTCAGTGCATGTCATAGTGACTGGTCAACTGGTTGTTTGGGCGTTTGGTTGTAATGGTCGCTTAGGCTTTTATATATATAGATATATGTATGGTGCCCCCCCCAAAGTATATACAGACTCTAGCAGCTGATAGCTCAATTTTGAAAATGAAATATATTCTAATAAACACTGCCTTTATAATTACTCAAAGTGTGTTTATACATTTTTTGGACACTATATATATATAAAACAAATAGACACAGACAACAGTGTGGTGATAGCCAGAAGGAAAGGGGGGAGGGGGAAGGGGGAAGTGGCCAAAGGGAGGGGGTAAATGGGGACGGAAAGAGACTTTGCTTTGGGAGATGGGCATACAATGCAGTGTGCTGATGATGTTTTGTTGAGTTTTACAGTTGAAATCTGTATGGTTTTGTGAACCAATGTCACCCCAGTAAACTCAGTTTAAAGAAAGAAAGAAAACTGAGACACAAATATTTTAAATAAGAATTTTAAGTAGAAGTCTTGGGCCCAGCATTCTGACCCCAGAAAGCTGGCTCTTTACCATTACGTCTGCCCGGCTGTTTTGTGACCAAATAGGGTGTCAAAAAATCCCTTGAATGCTGAGGGTGACCCACAGTCTGCACCATAGTGTTCATCAACCTTGGTCTCAATGGATTGAGTGCTTATAAGATCCTCTACATCAAACCTGGGCTTTAGGACACTGCTGGGTCTTCCCGATTCTAAAAAAGAATTCAGAGTACAGTTTCTTACACACATTTTGATCCCAGGCTGCGATCAGGACACGTGCAGGAGGCAACCAATTGAGGTGTCTCTTACCTCTCTCTCTCTCTCTCTTTCTCTTTCTCTCTCTCCCTGGCCTTCTCCCTCTCCCTCTTTCTCTGTTCCTCCACCTCTCTCCCTTTCACTCTCTCTAAAAAATTACTGGGAGGAAAACACAACACTTGGCAGAAGTTAAGGCATTAAACGCAAGGACATTGTTGCTGTTTTAATCCAAACTGAGATTCTGGTGTTTGCTTGTGGCATCTGGGTCAGAAAGAGTGAAAGCCAGGTTCAGACTGACAGCGCTTTTCAAAGGGGGGGAAAATCATATTTCCCTAGCAAGAGGCCAGATGTCAAAAAAGCTAATAACAGAACAGGAAAGACCCAAGGATATAATCGACAAATGAAAAAAACAAAACAAAACACAAAAAACTGGTCAGATGAGGGAACAAAAGATATACTATCATTAATATGGCTTTTTTTGTTATGTACTTATGCCCCAGGAATTATTGTGCAGCCCAGACTTGTGTCCTTAGGCTGAAAGCACCTTATCATTCACAAGCTTTAGTGATATATAATATATTTCCCCCCTAAGAGAGAGTTTTTTTGTTTGTTTGTTTGTTTTTTAAAGAGATTTACAGTGATTTTTTTTCCCTATAGGTTTTTCTTGATACATATATATTTTTAATTTCTCACCGTCTCAGGGGTAAATAAATATATTAAAATAAGCTATGGGATGTATAGCAGAGTATAACAATGATAAATGATGTTGTGTGTAATTTTTCTACTATTAACATAAAGTAATATAAACTGAAGGACACGAGTCTATTGAGAGACTTAGAAGCTAATGTTCCATATCAGATGTGGCCAATGTCAGGACTGAATACAGATTAGGCAGTGTCCTTTTCTCCCCAGGGGAATTAAAGTTTGAGACACCACTCGCTGCCAGTGGTTTTACGGCATTTTGTTGGGGCCGGTGGTGTCTTTCTTGGTCTATTAATTCAGGAGCCGTAAATGACAATGTGAGCAAAATGCTTTTCCGGCGGGATGCATTTCATTTATGCGCGCTTGTGCCGCCCATACCTCCTCCATCCATTTTGTCACCATAAGTGCTTTTAAATTGTGTAGATTACGTCCACTTCATTATGGTCCCTAGCATTTGTGTGTTAGTCAAGGCTATTATGTAGAGTTAGGAAATATTTAAAAACTTCATGTTTCTAAAGAAAAAGGGAGGAGGTGCAGAAAAGTTTTTGTCGTCTCTCTCATGTTCTTTCTCAGCGGAGAGTTCATGGCCAGGGTACACTCTGCAAGGAGGAATGAAACCCCCACGGGAGATGCTTACAAAAATATATCTTTTTTTAAATTTCTTGGTGTCCGTCTGGGTTTGTAAACACACATTCAAGCAAATGTGACTACTGAGTTTTTAAGAACTCATTAACATTTAAGATTTTCTTTTAAAAGTGATTTTTCTCACCAGTGATATCGTCTGAAAGCTGGAGGTGTTTTATTTTTAAAAATCTCTTTGTGACATCTCATGTTAGAACTCAGGAATCCTATCCAAATCCTCCCTTATGTGCACGAGGAAAGCAAAGCCCAGAGAGGTGAAGTTCGTTCAAGGTCACCCAGCTCCCTGTGGCCCAACTGAATTCTGAACCCTCCTTTTTCTGGTACTTATTAGCTGTCCTTTCCGCTACCCCATTCCACCCCTTTGCTTTATGTCACCCCAAAAGACATTCTAAAGGACATATGGGAAAAGATAAAGGGGAAAGTGGATGAGTCATTGAGAGAGCAAATCTAATTAGATACCTTTGGTTATGTTGACAGAAGCTGCCACAGTTACACCCTACATAAAAAATGAAAATACATATTTGTTGCAGTTCCAATTATGTATGTAACTTTAAAAAAATTTCTGTGTGAATGAGAACTTTTTCTTGAAATGAGTCCTGGCTGTTGGGCATAAGGAGGGGCACCCCCTCATCTCTGGAATCCAGGACTGGGGTTCTGATTAACTCTTTTTCTCTCCCGCCCCATTAAAATGGGCAGAAGGGAACTAACACTTGGGTTTTGCCACACACATTGTTATCCTTCGGGTTGGCTCGAAGATGATACATTTGTCACGGTTCATAAATTTTATCTTTGCACTAAAAACAGGGTTAGAATATCTTCAATGCAATTATAAAAATGTATTAAAACTGAGAAGGAGAAAAAATATGGTGGTAGATGCGATTTTAATGATTGTGTAAATGTTCACTGTTCCGTAGCAAAAAAAAAAAAAAAAAAAAGTCAGGCTTTTCAGCCAAGGTATTTCAGAGGAATGCCAGGAAAGAGCTGGGTTGTCCATAAATGCACAGCACGAAGACAAATTTGTTGCTCGGAGTTTTTGCTTGGAAACGGGTGACCAGATGGAGTGATGTGATGTCTGCAAGTTATGATTCTGTAGGAGCTTCTAGAGACTGGGGTGTGAAAATCACCCCAAAGAGGTGTTCTCTAAGGTTCATTCTTCTAAGAATTTGGAAAGCTGGGGAGTGGGGATAAGCTTGTGCGATCAGAACTACCCTCTGATATGCATTGCCTTGTCGTGAGTGATAGGATTTGTCATTTGCTTCCTTTGCTAAATAAATACTTTGCAACATCCACTGTGGCTAATGGGGAGCTAGCCACAGCAAAGATTCAACTGCAGACATTTAAGGGGTGCGTGTGGGAGCTTGCTTACTTTCGGGTCACTTTTCAGAATGAGAGAATTGTTCAAAAATCCAAATGTTTAGTTGGCTTGCATTGGTGCCTCTAGTCTGTATCAGGGTTGTTGCAACTATAGCAAACTTCTCTAGAGATAACATTTTCTCCCCTGCACTCACTTGATTGATTTTCTTAGTCAAGAATAGTCTGATAGTTGAGGGCAGCGATTGTCAAATGTGCCACAAGAATTTTTAAAACATGCAATACCTGACTATTTAGTCAGGGGCACTGACCTCTTTTCCCTTAGATTGTCAAATAAAGAAATGACAACAGCCAACACAACAATAGCCGTCTGGTGTGAATGAATCAAAATCATACCTATTTATATTTTGTCAGATCAGCCAAAAATATGTTTTTTGGTGTGCCGCAGAATTTTAGTAATTAGTTTATGTGTGCCGTGAGATGAAAAAGGTGGAAAATCACTGGTTTAGAACAATAGAAAATATTAAGCACCAGGCTCTCTTAGGGAAGTTTTATAAAATACAAAAATCTTAAGCATAAATATCACCCCAAGTAATGGTTTATTTCTTCCATGCTACAGTTGTCTGGGCAGTTGTAAAGGTAATTCTTATTTTTTTAGAAATGCTTAGCATTTTAACTTCCTGTGAGGATATTTGTGCCCCTAGTATTTGAATGTAGTTGATAAATTCATAAGGAACCTGGACCTTTTCAGGGGAATTCTTGAACTCTCATCCCCACTAACAATGCCTCGCCTGTACTTTGTTCTGAACAAAGTTACCAGCAGAGTTTTAAAGCTGGTGGTGAGGTTTGGAGACAGACCTATTTCGAGCACATACACACAACTTTATTGTCCCTCTCCGTAGTGTGTGAATCAATTACATTTCACTTTCAGACAAAGGGACATTTCAATTTTCCCTTAAAAGATTAAAGTTGTGTAGGATTTACAATCTAAACAGGGTTTTGCTATTTTATAGGTTTTTGAAGTCAGATTTCCCTGATCTGAAATGCACACTGGTTTTGTGATTTGTGGTAAATCACTTAACCTCTGTCAACCTTTTATCAGCAAAATGGGATAAAAATAGTACCTGACTTGCAGGTTAAATGAGAATTTAATGAGATAATGGGTGTAAATGGCCTATCACAGAGTTTGGCAGAGTAATGGCGTCTGCTATGGAGGCCTCTTCTTACTATTACTGTTATTAGCATTATTGCCATGTGAAAATGAGGATGTGTGTGTAATTCTCACTCTTAGATCAGACATACTCTTGAAATATACAGATATATATTAAACACAAAGAGCAACATTCGGTGGTTTTGGTTTGTATTTTGTTGTTGTTTTTTGGCTGTTTATTGAATGCATATAGCACATTCTTAATACAGACCCTGTGTGAGCCATTTAATGCATGTTTAATTTTCCCAGCAATGCTGTGGTACATAGAAAGGGGCATGATTATCAATGGAACTGAATGAATAACTTGAACAAGGTGAATGCTGCGAAAACAAGTTTATTTAAACAAATAGGAAGTTAGTGGTTTGTGGAAGGCTTTAGAATCCACTATATTAATCTGGAATTTTCTGTGCCACTAGAGCAGCCGTGGGCAAACTATGGCCCGTGGGCCAGATTCGGCCCGTTTGAAATGAATAAAACTATTGAAAAAAAAGACTGTACCCTTTTATGTAATGATGTTTACTTTGAATTTATATTAGTTCACACAAACACTCCATCCATGCTTTTGTTCCGGCCCTCCGGTCCAGTTTAAGAACCCATTGTGGCCCTCGAGTTAAAAAGTTTGCCCACCCCTGCACTAGAGTCTAAATTAATGGTGGAGATCAGACATTTCCCCTTTAACCTAGTTCGTAGCATGTACTTAAGAAATCTTTGTGAATGTAGCCAGTGACTGAATCAATGAACGAATGATTGAAGAAATGAATGAGTGGCAAAAAAGATGTGTTGAATTTCATTATGAGGCCTGCCATGAAATTCCCGGTGCTTGGCACTGTGGCTGACAGTTAGTAGTTTCTTTATAAACAATATATTAGAATCAATGGTAATTTAATATCAATTGTATAAAAATTTATCTTAGAGGATCCAACAGTCTTAATTTATTCCACTCACAGGACATGTGGACACTTAGCACAAACCACACAGATTCCTCCTAAAATAAAAACATGTGGCTGTGCAAAAGTTTCTTTCCCCCTCACACCATCACCTTGCTCGAGTCCGTTATTTTAGTGGTTTGCCGTGCATTTCTTTTGGCCAAAGAATCTGTTGTCAAATTGATCTCTACTCCCAAGTGTAGAATTTGTCAGGTTCATGCAGAATCCTGTCTTATATGGAGATTCTGCATTTATGCAGAAGAGTGTTGTGTGGTTTTAAAGGGTATTCTTGGAAGTAAAATCACAAGGGATCTGTAGGAAGTGGGTGTGGCGGAGAAATTTAAACAGAATTGAACAAATAAAAGTTGGAGTTCAAAAATGGATTATTGCCCCATTTTGCCTAAATCACCATCAGCAGGTTGAGCCAGGTGTGTGCAGGTGGGCAGGTGTGGAATTTGGAGGACCTCAAGGAACGAAAGAGTACTCCTTCTTTTCAGATCCTTGGAGGGCCCAAGGGTAGAAAGGAGTGATAGCATCATCATGAGGTGGAAACTGTTCTTTCTTCCCAGGGACTTCTTTCTCCTTCACTCCGCAACCAGGCTGACCCTGCCACAGTGGCGGTTAATGGCAGATAGGTCTGATGGCGTGTGCCCTGGTGTCACCACTTTTTAATAAGAGCTGGGCGCCTCTTGAAGAGCCCAGGAACCTCAGTCGCTCCTCTGCTCCTTCCCCCGACAACTCGCCCTCGCTAATAAATTCTCAGGGCTGACATTGCCTGAGCCGGCTGGTCTTTGCCCTCAATTTCATTGAGATGGGCCATTGAAAACTCATTACAAGCTGTTTAGACTCTGACTTTGACTTTTGCTCAGCAGTGAGCAAAATTAACAGCTCTTGGAGGTAGCGAAAAAAAAGGCACTCAGCCAAAAAAAAAAAAAAAAGGAATTGAAATGATGAGAAAAGACTTTTAATATTATCACCATTAGTCATGCAAACAAGCGCACATCGGAAGCACATATGTTCTGCATGTGGCTCGCATTTGGTGTCTGGTGTAGCTCGTGGTTCCCCCACTGGAGAGAAATTGTTACCTAGGCATTACACGCAGCTCCAAATTTTTTACATGTCAAGCAATGAGCCTTTGAGTGTAGCAGAATTGCTTCATAAATTTAACTATCACTTTTGAATTTCTGTGTTTTTTCTAATTTAGTGCTTGATAGTTTTTTATGTGATAATTTTTAAATGCTGTTTATAGCAAAAGTTACCTTGATAGTGCAGGTGTGTACAGAAGATTCACAGCCATAAATAAAAAAAGGAAAAAAAAATCCTGTTTATACCTTAGGCATTTTGTAATTCTAAGGATGTAACCTGTCAGTGTTACAGGTTTTTAAAGTAACCCAATTAATATAAATTTCTTCTTAAGTAACAGCTTCTGAAAGATTGAAATATCACTCCCAATATTTTTGGATGGTTTCCATCTGTATTTGGGGGGGAAAAAAGGCACTCATGCAATAATGTCTCTTTCCCCTGATATTTGCAATACATCTTAAAAATAAAAATGTCTGTGTATATGGTCATATATATGAAGTTAAGAATATTACTATCAAAATATCAAAATTAAAGAAATAGACTGTAAACTTTTTAAGCTAGGCAAAGCAGTCTTAACCCAGAAAGGAAAAATGTATTTGAGAGGGATCTAATTAGTTCACCAGCACCTCTGGGCTGTCAAGCACAGGCGACACAGACAAGAGCCACCTTGAGGATGTATTGAAAATGGTGAGCTCCACGTCTCATTCTAGGTTATTATTGCTAAACCATGACCTCTCATTTTGGTGAATGTGTGAGTGTCAGAAGTCACTGCCAACCTTCTTTAATTGTTTGTATGGCTGTACCTCTATGAGGTTATCTAGTTTTTCTTTCAATTCCTCTAAAAACTGCCAGGGACAATGCCAGGATCTGTGAATACAGACATGAGTAAGATGTTCTTCTGCCTTGTTGGGTTCCCTATCTAGCATTCCAGAAACATTTTCCCCATCTTCTAAACATTGTGGAATAAACCCAGTGCCACCTTGTACCCCAGGAGACAGAATTGGAAGATCCACTTAAGCCAAGTAGTCTTTCAGAGCCAAACAAGTAAATTAGTTCAAAGCCATTTGAAGCTATCGATAGATGTTTGTAGTTAAAGCAATAAACATAATCCCATAAATCTACACTTTGTGGAGTATTCATTTAGCATTCTGTTTTCTTTTCCATCGAATGCTTCATTTAATTCCCTGATATAATAAGCCTTCCAAATTCTCATTGTTTCTCTATAGCCAAAGCCTTTACCTTTTTCCTGTCAAGATTTCTTACACGGGAAGCCATCCTCTAGCCGTCAGATGTCTTTGCTGGGGGAATTACAGCATTGGCCTATTCTGTAGAGTTTCATTAAAGTTTGGTCATATTTCAATAACTATTGCTGTATTACAAACCACCCCAAAATGTAGTGGCTTCAAATGACAACATGTGTGTTGTTCTTGAACCTGTGGTTTTAGTGGGTCTTGGCAGGAACAGTTTGTCTCTGCTCCAGTCAGCATCAGCTGAGCTCTGGGATAATCAGAATGTTGTTCACTTGTGAGCCTTGGCTGGAACACCTACATATTGTTTCCGTGTTTCTTGGTCTTCCTTACAATATGGCGGCAGGGTACCAAGAGTGACTGTGTGGAGAGAGAGCCTTTTATGGCCTAGCCACGGAAGTCATGGAGCATTGGGTTTTCTGCATTCTATTTGTCCAGGCAGCCATGGAGGCCTGTCCAGGTTTACAGGGAGAGGTAATAGACTCTCCTCTTTTTTAAAAAAATACATATTTTTAATATATTTTTATTTTTTTCAGAGAGGAAGGGAGATGGAAAAAGAGATAGAAGCATCAATAATGAGAGAGAATCATTGATCAGCTGCCTCCTGCACACCCTACACTGGGGATTGAGCCCACAACCCTGACCTCTTGGTTCATAGGTCAATGCTCATAGGTCAACACTCAACCATTGAGCCATGCTGGCCAGGCTAGACTCTCTCTCTTGATGGGGCTATAGGAGGATTCTGCAAGGGAATGTGAGACTAGAAATATCACCATGGCCACTTTTGAAAAGTACAGTCTGCCACAGATCATAAGCAAAAGGTTAATATCCTGAAGTGCTGTATTAGTGGGGCGGGGGGGGGGGGGGAACATTATCTGGGAGTCAGAAAACCTGGTTTGTTCATCCAACCTCTGCCTATTACTAACTGCTTGAATGTCCCTCAGTGTACGTATCTATAAAATGGGGGATACCGATGCTGACCCCTTGTGTTTATACTGAGGACTGTGCAAATAAAATATGTTATATGTGCAAGTGTCCACCGAGTGCCTTGTGCAGCCTGACACTCCATAAATCTTCAGTGAGTTGGTTTATTGAATCGGAATCTGCACTTTATTGCCATTATTTAGGTTTATTGTGTCCTAATCTATGTCACTGAGTACATCCTTGCTGTTTTTCATGAATTTTCCACGAATCACAACATGCTGCTAGGCAAGGAAGGTCAGGGAGGAAACAGATTAACAAGATCTTATACCACAAAGTCAAAATACTTACAAGTGTTTACAGAGCCCGGTGACACCCAGTGAATTTAAAGCGAGAAGACTAGAGCAGAAGTAAACCTATTCTTGTTCTTCTGCACTTGAGCAAGGGCCTTGATGTTTTATGATTGTTTTAAGGTCCATTAATCCTTGAATCATGAGGCCATGGGAAAAAAATGACAGCTTTAACATCCAGGGTTTGGGTTTGCTTTAAATGTTTTTGCTTCTAGACTTTTTCTAATTAATAAGAGTGGCTAAAACCTGGTTCAAATGTGGCAAAAGCAGGGTGCTGAGGGATAAAGCAACTCAGTTTCGCCTCGGAGCACTTATGCTTTCTAGAAAAAAGTAGTTTCTTAGATTGAAGGGTCCCAGCCGTTAACTGATCCCCAGAAAGGAGGCTACTTACTATGATATAACTAGGGTCTCTGTACAAAGGCCTGAGCCAACTGAGAGCTGTGTTGTTTTCTAGGGGCAGCCACTAGATACATGTGGTTATTTGAACTTAAGTGACTTAAATTTACGTAAAAATTTTAAAAGTCACTTCTTCAGCTGCAATGGCCACATCTCAGGTGCTCGGTAGCTGCACGTGGCTACCATAGTGGACATCCCTTTCCCCCATTTTCAGAATCTTCTAGGGCCTGGGCCCAACTGACGGAAGCTCCCTACAGCATCCCTCCCCCCTTTTTTAGCACCCACAGAATTCAGCCTCAGATCATGTTACTTGCCAGTGAGGACGTCCTGTCCTCCTTAAGAGCAATGATTCAGCCCTCTGCACTGGACCCAGGACTTATTACAGGTTTCTTCAAATCCATACATGCTGCAAGTATGGCATTCTAGATGGATTAAGTAATAAATTTTGCATGTGTGTGCAAATGGTTTTCAGTTGTGGGAAAATGCTATTGTGATGTGTAAAACAGAAATTCATTTTAAAAGTATTCCTGAATTCATAATAACACTTGACTATTATGTATTTACTCAAAATTAATGGCTACTAAGAGTGTGGGTGTCTGAATTTCTGATGTCATAAAAGGTGTTGTCATACTAGAGAAGTGCGAACCACCAGGGGAAGGAGGCTGAAGTCCATTCGTGGAGGTGGGAGGCGGAGCTTTCCTCAGCAGCGCCTCATTAATGTAAACATAAGCTCCAGCAGAAAGATTAGCCATCTCCTCTGATTTCCTCCACGAGCCACACATTTATTCCAGGTGTTCCTCACACCAGATCTGAAAGGCCAATATTAATATCTCTACTTCAAATATGGGTAAACTGAGGCTCAAAGGGTCTAATTTTCTCAGTGCCCTTGTGTGTGGCCTGATCAGCAGCCTGAATTGCGCCTCCACGTCCACCCATCTCCCTTCACGATAGCCACTCATTTGAACAGACACAATGTAATTGTGTGGCTTGGTGGAGCCGACCAAGTCCGTTAGGCCATTAGCCAATGCCACCATTAGGGGGAAATGTCGTGCACTTGATCTAAATGTACTTAGGAGAACTCTCTGGACCTGATGAATTATTATAGGGAGTTTTATGGCCCCACAGGTAGCATGCTTCGTACCAGCTATAGCTAATGAGCTACAGCCGCCACAAAGCTCTGAGCATACATGGTGTCCATGCGTGGAGAGAGCACCTCATTTCCCTTCCGCCTGCTCCCTCCTCACAGGCAGCCTCAAGCCTCAAGCCTCAAGTATACAAATACTTCTCCTACATGGTTTGCTTCAGCCCATGTGCCCTATTACTTGAGATGAATGTCTGAGCAGAACGTTTTAAGGAATTTGGTGTTTTTTTGGGTGGGGGTGGGGGTGGTAGGGAATAGGGGGGGACAAACAAGCAAAGTGACAAAGCAGATATAAAAAAAATCCGCCGTGGTATTCTGGGAAGGAAAACCTTTTTTTTTTAAATGAAAGTGGTTTTATCATATTAGATATGACTTGCTTCCCCAGCAGGTACAAATGAGATAAAAAAAAAATCTATTCTTCATTTTCAGGTTAATAACTGAAGCCCATGCCTCCACCCAGCTCCTCTGGTGCCCCTGCCACTACCCCTGCCCCCCTCCCGTTGCCCCAAATAGGCAGAAGGCTGGTTATTTATCTGTTGTGGTGCCTCCTTTTCTTTCCCTCTTCCCATCAGCTTTTCAAGAACCCCAGAGATTTAATCCAGTAGGAAAGGGCTAGTCCTAATTCCAGTGCCGTCTAGGAAAGAGCAAAGGGGTCTCCTAGCAAGCTGGCTGGGCTTCATTGCCCCTCAGGTATGATGGCAGTTTCTTCAAATGGAGCTGGGAAAGGAAGAGGGAAGCGGAGGATGGCGTGCTCTGTGCATGCAAGTGCTTGCGAGGGAGCCCGTGCGAGCTCTTCAGTTGCTGTTCCCAGTGGGTGGCCACCACATGAGGTAGCTCCCTGGAGCCTGCACTCAAACTTGCCCTCCTTCCTCTGGGGGAGCAGTCCACACTCACCCCTCAAGGCATGTTCTCCCTCGGGGACCCTTGGTATCTTATTTTTCTAGCAAGTCTCATAGCACCAGAGAAGCATTAAGAGCATGGGCCCTGCCCTGGCCAGGTGCTCAGTGGTTAGAGCCATGGTTCGGGTTCGATTTCCAGTCAGGGCATATACAGGAAGCAGCCAGTGAATGCATAAATAAGTGGAGCAACAAGGCGATGTTTCTCTTCCTTCTCTCTCTCTCTCTCTCTCTCTCTCTCTCTCTCTCTCTCTCTCTCTTTCTTTCTCTCTCTCTCTCTCTCCCTCTCCTTCCCTCCCTCCCTCTCATTCCCTCCGTTCCTCACACAGTTTTATTAGAAAGTCCTTTGATACTCTCCTTCAAAGCTGTGGGTGTCCTCTCATTCAAAACTGCCGAAATACTCAAGAAATATCTATCAGAACATAGCTTTATTTCCAGCCGATTCGCAGTTTCCACCTAGGTCTGTTAAATAGCAGCTCACCTAAGAAATATCAGGCTCTGCCCAGTCGTGTACCGACTGCATACTAGCGAATAGGTTTGTGTGCACATCACAGCCACAGTTGTCTTCCACATTTGAGAATGGCAACACATGACAAGGCCTCAAACATAAATGTTAGTACAGAAAACATCCCTAAGCAGTGTGCGTCTCCCGTGCCACTTGGGACTCTTGGAGGCATATTTATTAGCAAGTGGAATTAACAGTCAACGACTGATTAAAGCATCTTTCACTACCCCCACGACTGCCTTGACAAATTCTGCAGCCCCGGAGAACGTTACCTCCAGCTGTTCCTTCCGGGTGACCCTTGCCTGCTCAACACAACATTGACTTCTAATTGTTAAGCCTGCTAATCCCGACTGAAGTGGGCCATCATTTCAAGTGTGGAAGAAGGTGGGGATCTAAACTAGATTTGCTGTCCTCTGAAGAAATAACTATATCAAGACTTTCTCCTCGGAGACAAATCATCTTATGCCAGAGGGGGAAAAACTCCATAGAAAAAGACGAATGACAGCACAAGATGTAAAAAGACAAGCGCTCCGTCATTTTGTCATAAAGCCGGAAGAGACGGCGAGGTAGCCTGGGCTCTGTGTTCCGACGCTCAGAATACATCGCAGGCAGCACACAGGCTCTGATGCCGGAAGTCTGTTTGGTGAACCTAGGATACACCGAGGGCTTTCCTGATTGTCAGTAGCTTGTTCTGTGTTTCAGGGGTGGACAGAGAAAGGGACAGGCAAGCAGTGCTAGTGTGAAGACTTGGCTTATGAACAACTGATTAAAAAGTCTGTCACAGCCTGGGAAGATTAGTGTTCTGTGACATGCTGAGACAACATGCCTGTGTGTACTCTCATGCTCACAAATGTACACATGCAGGTATATATATATACTTTTCAGGTATATATTTTTAAAGAATTTTGAAATTGCCTACTAACTCAGGATCCTCTATCCTCTCTTGATTCATAACCTGCCTGGGTGGGATGTTCCACTTTGGGGAATTATATTCGCAGGTACATTCATGTCACAAGAATGCTATTTAGAAACTGTCATTGTGTATGTTCACTGCGTTTGCTACCATTTCTTCTTTCCCTTCCCTCCCTCCCTTTCCTTTTTATTTTCTTTTACATTTATGCTAAATTCTATTGCTCCCATCATGCTGTAAAGAATAGTGAGATACTTGTTTTTCTTTGTTGTTGTCCTTGCAATTTGCATGTGTATCTTTTCCCCCATAATTCCTTGATACTTAGTTTTTTCAGAAAAAATTAATCAGCTGCTCAAATTTACCTTTAGTATTGCTTCTGATGTTTGCTATTTTGCTGCCATAGCACCATCCACCTCATATCGATATTTCAGATCCTAAGTAACTCTTCATTTCATGTTTTCCATTGGGTTTCTTTCTGGCCTCCTAACCTGGATAGTTATAGCCCTTTAAATAACAACACACAGGCTTTTAAATTCCAGAATCAGTCTCCACGCCTTCCCTAATACATTTCAAGCGTTAGATTAGTCACATTTTTATAAGGAGACCAGAGGAGTGTGATACTTGAGCTGAGTTTTGCCACAGTCAAGGATAATCTAGTCTAATTTCCGGGAAAACACATTTGCCCTGGTTAAAAGAGATATAATTATGCCCATATTACTCTGTGGTGCTTGGCTTTGCTTGACGCCTGTGTGGGGAGGGATGGGGTGGGGGTCCTGCAGTGTGAGCATGTATGTCTGTTGTAATCCCAAAGTCTTACCAACAACCACAGGCCTCCTTTGAGATCAATCATATTTATTTGGTGTTTGTTTTCTACTCCCTGGTACTTGTTGCTTTCTCTTTGTCGCTGTTAATTTTGTTTGTCATATGTCAGACCAGGGTGAGTGAGCCACATTCGGACTCTGCTCATTTTTTTTCCCTTCCTTCCTTAGTCACCACCTTTGCTAATTTCAGGCGGTCAGCACATTTGGCGAGTGTGGAGCTGCCTGCTGGAGCAAGCCATTAATCTATATTAGGGAAGAAAGAGCCCCAGCCCTCACCTTCCCGAGGCGGCCCCCACCCCAGGCTGCAGGTTATGTTACTCCTCCCTTGGTGAGGAACCTGTTGTTTCTTTATTCAGTTTTTCTTTTCTCTTCCTGCTCTAATATCTGTACTTGACCACACCGCCCTGGCACACTAGCCGAGCCTTCTGTACCCAACAGCATGCCATCTCAGTAGATAATCCAGCTTTGCTGGTCTCTTCCCTGCCGGCTAGTGGACCCGGTTCCTGGGAAGCCATTCCAGTTCCTTTTTATTAGAGCATTTCAGCAAAAATCTCCCTCCTCCCTGTGTGTCTTTAAGGCAATAGTTTTTCATCTTCCCGGTGTTTGATTTCCCCTGTCCCTCTTCCTCCTTTTAATCCTCCTGTTGAAATATCTCTTTATTCCTAGAAATCTTGAAACAAATATGCATTATTCCATTTTAATTCGAAGCAACTGCATTTTTTAAAGATTTTATTTATTTATTTTTAATCCGTAGATTACCTATGTTACACCATCAAATAAAACTACCAAGAGGTGGCCTCTCTTGAAAAAAATTTAAAATCAACCTATATTTCAAAATGTTGGCTTTTCCATTTATATACAAAACAAAAGAGGTTGTAGCCACAAGAGGACAAAGTGTCAGCGCTCTTTGCTGACAAATGCGACTTTGAGCTGTGCACTCTATAGATTACATCCAGGTCTTTCTGTGGAATCACGTACCACAGACCTAAGAGATGCCAGAGAAAACATCTAGGCCAGGGATTTCCAAATCAGATCCTCCTGGGAAAAGAGTTCTACCTCCAAATAACACCTGATGTGGCTCTCCAATATAAAAACCTCGCAGCCAACATCTCTTGGTTGAGGTCGGGAAGCATGGCCCTGCCCACCTCACCTCTCACTTGCCCATGCAGTAGGGTCCCTGAGACCCCAAGGCCCTCTAGAGCAGAGGTTCTCAACCTGTGGGTCGCGACCCCTTTGGCGGTTGAACAGCCTTTTCACAGGGGTCGCCTAAGACCATCCTGCATATCAGATATTTACATTATCATTCATAACAGTAGCAACATTACAGTTATGAAGTAGCAACGAAAATAATTTTATGGTTGGGCGTCACAACATGAGGAACTGTATTTAAAGGGCCAGAAGGTTGAGAACCACTGCTCTAGAGTATGACTTATGCACTGGTTTTCTTTGTCCCTTCCAGACAATTCCTACCCTGCCTGGTGTCCCAGGATGCTGACCTCAGTGAGCTCTCTGGCCCTCTCACCCTCAGGTCAGATTTAGCCATGATGGGCATCAAGGACAAAGCAAGGTCAAGCTGTTAGTTCCCCAGGCTTGCTCCCTGCAGGGCGTGGGTTGACAGACTCCCTCTACAAAAGTTCCCTCTGTTTGGCTGTCAAGGGTAGGGAACTTGCCCCTTTGTTACTCCAGGATACTGCCCTCAACCCCACTGGTCCCTTAGACCCTGCAATGACCTTTGCACACAGTGCCTTTATTAAATGCTCCTCAAATTACCCACTTAGAGTTTGCCATCTGTATTGTGCCGGATCCTGACCAATAGATATGGTTTGACATCTCAGACCATGACAACCTCCTTGTCCAATGCATAAACTTTCATCCAAAACACATAATTATAAGTTTTATAGGTGGAGGAAGATTCTGAAAGGAGACTTCTGCTGAGTTATGGCTCCGTTTCCTTCCCTTGGGTTTCCGTCTCTGGAATCTTCCTGTTCTTTTAAAGAAATCTGGAAAGGAGCTAAGGAGCTAGATGTGTCAGTCTGAGGCCAAGGGCAGCTGCAGGCCGACCTCTCTGCCCGTGTTTAAATGACCCTCATCCTGCTGCTTGGCTGCCTACAAGTCCGTGCTCACATCTGGCTCTGTCGGCGCCTGAATGTAACCTTGAGAATGATTTTGGAGATCCCTTCAGGGCCTGGAGGCTCTCTCCTCAACCCCCTCACTGACCCTGCTCTCTCCCAGATGTTCCCAAGTCCCCTGGGTGACCTTATGTGTCCTCCCTGGGATATTGCTCAATCATCCTAGAAATGTGAGGCCACGGGGTCCCAGCCAGAACATGGCAGAAATATCCATGTATGTGTTCTGCCTTTCCCCTGTGGAATACTCCAGGCTTTAATGGAAATACTCCTTGAAATGAAGGCAGAATCCAGTATTTGTTATTTTAATCAAATCCTGAACTTGACCCCTTTAGATAAGCCCTCAGATATAGAATATATATAAAATGTGGGACACTGGCTAGGTCCAGGAGGCGAGAGAGGCAGAGAGAGCATAGTCTTCTCCTTCCACCTCTGCCTTCCCAAGAAATACAACTATATAAATGCTCACTTCTTTTCTCCTGATATATCGAGGACTCCAGATGTAAGCTCATTGATAGTCTTGCTGTGTGCTTCAGTATTTGTGCTTTTAATAGATATTGCAAGTGTGTTTAATGTGAAAATAGAAATGAAGGGCTCTTAAAAGAGCTTACTCAAAATCCTGCCAATTACTGAAGTCTACCAGACAAGCAGGAGCCACTCTTTTTTTTTTTCTTTTTATACAAGGGGCGGGGAGGGGTGTGTGTGTGGGGGGGGGGGGGGGGGGGGGAGAACATTTCCACAAAAGCCTGGCCCTTTGTCTTTAAAAATATGCCTCTCTTGGGTACTGAGTTATAATAGTAAATACAGATGCAGCTATGTCACATTAAAAGACAACCACATTCAGTACAATGTTCAGGGCACCGTTATGTGATTTGGAAAGGTATAGTGTCGTCTAAAATTGTGCAGTCGCTACGGAGAAACTGTTATTGGCTCTGATTTTGCAGCTCTTTGTCTGCTTTCCGGGTAATCTTTAAGTCAAAAGCCACGCAGTGCCAGCAGGCTCGTCTGTGCAATCTATTTCAGCTTCCAAAGTTTCTCATCACCTGGTCACAAACGTCTGAAGGTAAGAAATAGCTAGATTCCATTGCAAGTCCCCAAGGACGTTATTTTAGCTGGCAGCAAACAAGTAAATAACTTGGGCCGCAGCCATTGCCCCAACTGGTTCTGAGCTGGCTTGGGGTCCGAGCAACGGTTTCTGATCCCAGTCTGCAGTGACTTAAGAAATGCAAAGGTCAAATCGTCCATAACCCTCTGCAGCCCCTAGTGGAGCTGAGGAATTAAATGTTGCTTAAACCTTTTTCCTGTTGCCAGTTTTTCTTAAACATTAGCTCTGTTCCATTTTTCTTTCCCACTCTGATTCGCAAAGAATAGGGAAGCTTAGCCAACTGCAATTTCAAAGTATTGCCTCTTAAGCCCAGGCCAAGTGTGTAGACTTGATAGAATTCTGATTAATGATCTTATTACATTAATTTTCAGAGGAACCCGAAGGCATTTCTCGTCCTTCTAGCGCAGCCTGGTCTGCCAGAAGCATTTGTCCACTTAAAGAGCTAATGTCTTCAGCTACCAACAACCATAAAAGTGAACATCTATCAGGAAAGGTGGCTTTTTTAGATGCGCAGAAGGCACACTACAAAATAGATATAGAACTTGGCTGAACTTTGCTTCAAATTTGCCAATCAAAATTCACAAACCCCTGCCAAGTTGGCTACAAAGCCTCTGACATGGAGCCAACACTAATTATATCAACAAGAAGTTCACGTTTAGACCCTGTTAAGTCCTGCACTTGTGGACGTCAGGGATATGTCTTTCATGTGTAGACACACAGATCCCACCTAGAGGAGCTCTTTCCTTTCCCAGCTTCCTCCTAAAACTCCCAGGAAGCTCTCAGGTCCCTGCCCTGTCTGTTCCTCTGAGCCACGCCTATCCACCCCTCTGACTTGGATGAAAGAAGTCTCCAGGCAGTCGGATCGCCCCAGTGAAAGGTCAAGCCATCATAGTTTTCTTTAGAAATAAGAAACCTCATGTTGGTTTTCCAGGGAGCCAACTCTGAGAGGATGTTTATCCTGCAGAACTTTTCTTAGGTTCCACACCTGTGGAATGAAGCTGGTGTGGCCAGAGGGAGAAGTCAAGCTGAGATGCAGCTGGGCAAGGATTTCAGCCTTGGCGAGATCTGGAGCTAAAGGGCCCAGCAGAGTGTCAACCCCCATGGGGTGTATATGCCCAGACCCTGACACCTCTTCCTGACTGGTCACTGGGCCCATTGACCCCAGAAGGATGTGACCTTGCCCCAGGAAGCATGTGACTCTCTGCAGTTCAGGCATTCTTGCAGAGGTTGACATCTGAAGGCCATACACCTTCCTGGAAGGGAGGTCTCAGCCACACACCAGTGACCACCTTCTTCCCAGCATGGATATACCCCAGCCACTGCCCCATGCTCTCCTCCACCCCACCCTTCTCACACCATCACCTCTTACAGCACACAAAGCTCTCCTCTGGGACTTTGGGTTGGTAGGAGCCGCTCTGTAGCCCTTGGTGATACAGGCTTTGAAGTAAGGAGGATGGCACTGGAACAAGGCAGGCCTGGGGTTTGGTGTTTTCTCTACCATGTAACCAGCTTTGCAGCCAACTCAACAATTTGGGGCTTTTATTCTTCTCTAAAATGGAGGCAATGCTATTTAATCCCAAAGGTTACTTAAGTCTAAGAAATTCATCAGCACAGAGAGAAGGACTATATAGTAGAAACTAAGCATGTGAGTGGAGAAGAGTTGGGAAGCATAGGCTGGCATCTGCTTCCTTGGTTAAATGTTTCTGGCACAGTCACTTAATATCTCTAATCCTCATTGTGCTCAGCTCCAGAGTGAAGGTTTGTGAAAATTATCTGAAAGTCATAGTGGTGACGGGCTCACCAGTGTACTTGGCCCATAACCTTCACTTGGTAAGTTCATCCCGTACCAAGCATCTACTCTTCTGCATTCCCGCCCAGTGGGCTGGCCTCTGCATTCCCACCCAGTGGGCTGGCCTCTGCATTCCCGCCCAGTGGGCTGGCCTCTGCATTCCCGCCCAGTGGGCTGGCCTCTGCATTCCCGCCCAGTGGGCTGGCCTCTGCATTCCCGCCCAGTGGGCTGGCCTCTGCATTCCCGCCCAGTGGGCTGGCCTCTGCATTCCCACCCAGTGGGCTGGCCTCTGCATTCCCGCCCAGTGGGCTGGCCTCTACAGTTTCAACTCACTCCTCAGCTTTCTCTGATTCTTCGGAGACACGAGCCGAGCTCAGTAGCCAAGTTGTTGTAATAAGTGATCCAATTAACCACCATTTATTTTACATGATTGTCTTCAGTGATCCCCAACATACTTGAGGGCCACAAGCCCTAGCACTGGAAATAGTGATGGGATAAAATAAGATACAAGGATATTATTTGGGGACAGCTTGGTGTTACTAAGTCACTTTTCCACCCTTAAAAAAAAGTTCCAAATTGGTGATCTGAAAAGTTCTACTCAGCCCCTTCTTATTAGTAAAGTTGATCATTGACTGCCAAGAATCCAGGAAGATTTTGGGGGGATCAGTGGGACAGACTCAGGATTAGTGCATCCACCACCCCAAGAAATGCTGAGAACTTCAATTAAAATAAAAATCCTAGGCCTTTTCTTAAGTGCCTCATACTTTAGCATAAGCCATTCCACCTATATGGGTTTCCTAGGGCCATAGAAAATTACCATAAAGTTGATGATGTAAAACAACAGAAATTTACTCTCACAGTTCAGGAGGCCAGAAGTTAAAAATCAAGGTATTGGCAGGATTGGTTCCCTCTGGGAGCCCTGAGTGAGAATCCTTCCCATGCTCCTTTCCTCGCTTCTGGTGGTCACTGTCAATGCTTAGCATTCCGTGGTTTGTAGACACGTCACTCCCATCTTGGCCTCCATTCTTACCTTGCTTTCATCTGTGTCCCTGTGTGTCTTTTCAGTCTCTTATAATGACACAGGTCATTAGATTTAGGACCCACCCTAATCCAGTATCTTCTCATCTTGATCCTTAACTACCTCTGCAAAGACCCAATTCCCAAATAAAGTCACATTCTGAGGTTCTGGGTGAGCACAAATTTGGGAGAACTCTATTCCACCCACTTATAGTGATTTACACGCACGTAGATCATTTCTTTAAGCCTTTCTCCCCTGTGACTTCTTTGTGTCAGGAATTGTGGATTAAAATCTACTCACACATTCCCTATGGTAAGCCTCCTCTCTCCTGATGAGCAGAATAACAGAAAGGGAGGACACTGAGGTCCAGGTAGACTGACTTGCCCCAGGTTACAACCCAAGATGAGGTTGGGCTGAAAGCCAGCTAAACCAGCTATCTCAGGCCTCCAGTTTATCCTCCCTCCACCCACCCTCCCCATGGCTTCTCATTTTGGAAACCCAAAGACAAATAAAGTAAGTGAATTGCAGGATTGTGAAATGTTGTGGTCCTAGACTTTGCACATTGTATAATGTTAATAGAGACCAGCATGTTTGCAGTGCAGTTCCCAGGAAGGTTGTACATTTCCAACAGGGTCATGGGGTCAAGCTCAGGTGACTCACCGGCAATATATTTATACCCATATGTTTATAATGTTAATGACTTTTAAAGTTGTTTTTGGGAAGCACTGAAGTGTGTGGCATTTCACATGTAAGCAAAAGAGGCACAGGTAGAAATGTTGCTTGCAAGAATTTAAACACGGTTCTCTATTTCTAAAGCTGGGCTGAGTCTGAGAAAATGCAAAGAAAGTACCAGAACAGTGTCAGACACAAAATAGTTCCTTAGTAAATACCATCTAAGATTCAGGTCTGAGTCCAAAGCGGGTGGGCCATTTCCATCTCCAGCTAGAATTTTAAATATTAAAATAAGCACTTCGGTGTCTTGGAATCTACTTGAAGCAACTGAAATTTCCATCTCCAGCTAGAATTTTAAATATTTTGGCAATAAAATCTTCAGAGTCTAGACTTTTACCAGAACCGAGAAGCACAGTTTTCCAAATGTGTGGTGTATTGTCTTGACCCTTTCCTTCTGTCACTCTTCCTCCTAGAGGAGATGATCAAATACATTGCAGGGCCAACGCTTTCTGTAGGACAGCCCCCAAGTGGAGCGCTTCGCATATTGAAGAGGGAATCCAAGGGAACCAGAATGTTGGGAGAGATGCCTAAGGAAGCCTGTTTTCTCTTCAAGGATGTAATCAAACTGAAAAGTAATCCCTAAAGGGCAGCCATTTGTAAATTAGGAAGGAAGGGGGAGGGGAGAAGGTTATTAAAAGGAACATCACAAGGGGGCTTGAGAAGCAAAAGAACTGGAAAAAAGAGAAAGGAGACTTGCATGTTGTTTGTAAATTTGTGAATAAATTCTGTTACAGAAATATTGGATTCATATTCAACTTGAAAAACAGGGAAAGGCCTTTTATTGCCTGCTTAGAAGTTTGAATACACTTTCAGTAGCTCTTCGTTATCTCAAATTAAATCTTAAATTGAGCTTGTGGTTCTGTGAATTAATACTCCGGCCTTTCAGCCCTGCTGCTGAGGTCATTCAAATCTAATGGTGGAAATGGTCACAGGGTCAGCCCTTGGTCTGCGCTGTATAGAAATGCCTTAATGATGTTGGCAGATGTTTGCATTCTGCAGCTGGGTCCACTGGGCAGTGGGGGTGAGGTAGGGGAGGGGCTTGATAATCGCATTATTGTATCAGGGGCCTGTGTGAATGAGGAAGTAAGCATCCCACCGTATCCCACCATTCCACATTAAATTGGGAGGCAAATGCTTCCTAAAGCAGAAAGAGGTAGGGGAAGCCACCATTGCCTGCACATTCGCCATGGTGACCCCACCTCCGGGTGCCACAGAAAGGTATGGGTCACTGGGCCAGGTAATCACATGCATCATTCTAGAGATATTCCACTCCTTAGACAATGTTAGATGAAGGCATCACTTAGGGTGCGATGGACATTGTTCAGTAAAACAGCGCCAGACCCTGGTGTCAGGAAGTTCACATAAATGTGTGCATATGCCTCTGCAAAGCTGTGCCTTTAAGGAAGGCTGAGAGCATGCTGATACGAACTACACAAAAACATGCACTTTTCAAGGAATTCCTGGACTTTGCTTTTCCTCTCTCTGCCTCAGTCACCTTTTCTCTTTAAGTAGAACCATGGCGCACTCGCCATCGCCAGACATGGAGCTATGTGTTTTAGATGCGTTACTTCCTTCCCTCTTTAGCACTAGATAGCCAAGTTCAAGTGATTTTCTGACCATTTTATAGACGGGGAAGGGAAGCCAGAGGGCTCATGGTAAATGTCTTTGTCAGGGGATGTGACCCAAGGTTCCTCTGATCACAAATTTGCCTCTTTGTAGGGGCTACGGCAGATTTCTCCACAAAGCACATAAGCATCAATGAAAAGTGTTAATAAATGAAAAACTAAATGGCTGATCCTCTAAAACAGTGATAACTGACACTACTTGAGCACTGGCTATGGCCCAGGCTCGGTGCAAAGAGTTTTAACGAATTACAGCGGGGCAACCTCTGAAGGGGAAGCATGGTGGTCAAGCCCATTTTACAGATGGGATAGTAAAGGTCAGTAGCATAAACTCATTGAGGAAGTGGTGGAGCTGGTGTCTGTGTGACTACAGAGCCGGATATATAATTTCATAAATCCTCATCTAGTCTCTAAATTTTTCCCCAACATAACCTCTAGCTCCATTTTCCACCAGGGAGAGTCCAGGGCTGGAAGGACTTGAAAAGGTGAGGTCTAAAAGGACAGCTAGCAATTGCATCCATGGCCCACGTTGTTATTTTAGGACAGGAGCCAGGCACACCCTTGCCTCCTTGTTAGAAGTGGGCTATGGGTGGATTTATCTATCAGAATGAGGGGGCTGGGCTGGCTGACATGATGGGGGGCAGAGTTGCAGTGGAAATTGTCAGGTCATGAAGGGGAATTAGCTTCTGGGTGTCAGTAGGTGCAAATTGCTGCAGGCATTGGCGACTGGGAGCCCTGGTGTCTCTATTAGCTCCTCAGGCCATGAGGCCTTAATGACACCCCTGCCAACAGTACAAGAGGCAGCCAGTGACAGTAGGAAAGAGGGCTGCCAGCTAATCTAATCTGAACACCCCACCAGGGGCCTGGGGCCTGGGGACACCAAGGCTTGGCTCCTGCTCCCTGTCACAGTGACACAGATGATGACAATGAAAGAGCAGCCTCCAGAGAGAAGAGTGTTGATCCAGGGTCCAGGTCAGAGCTGGGACGCAAAACAGGAAATCATTCCTGTGTGTGGAGGAGGCGGGATGAGAGAGAAGAGGGAGAGGATTAGGATGCACATTTAGGCAACATCTTCCATGAACAGGATGCTGACAAGATCGCCGTCATTGGAACTGTTATCTGCAATCTACTGGGTGTCTACAATATGCCCAGCACTGCACCGGGCAACTTTCATTATTAACATATACTTAGCATATACACAATAATTTAATGTATAGCAATGCATCTTATTTATTAAGGTCCTACTATGTGCCAAGTGCTGTTAGACATTCATTACTATGTATTAATGATAAACATAATACAAGCTATCACCAAACCCCACGTGATGCTTTTCATTAATTCTATATTGTATGCCAGTTTTCTTATATTATCATCACTGTCTTAAATCCACCAATCCTATACGGTGGGTACTATTATTATTTCTATTTTACAAATGAGCCATTTGGGACTTACAGAGCTGGATTTAAAACCAACTGATAGAGATAGATACTCATGCCTCTGTCCCTTAAGCAGTGTTTTCTCATCCTATATGCCTACTTTCCTTTAATCCTACAATGTACCTGTGGTTCTCTCCCCTTCATAGGTGAGGAAATCAAGAGCCTTAGAGATTAAGGACCTGCCAGAGCTACAGAGCTATGAATTGCAAAGCTGGGATTTAAACCCTTGGCTCTCTTCCCCCCACCTTGCATGATACCTTGCTCATGGGGGGCTCAAGGAGTTGGGAAATGGGGTATGGTCTGGTCTCAGAGGCTGGAGGGGCAGCTATCTCAAGGCTTCAGGCAGATGTGGAAAGGGGCTTGGAGCTTGGTGGAACCAAGGCCAGGCTAGTCATTGGGGAGAAGAGATGCAGTGGTTCTAAGGCAGACTAGAATTGAGGTTGTCAAACTTCAGCTTGCTTTGGGATCGTGTGAGGCCCCTTTCTCAGATCTCATCTCAATGATTCTATAACATTTAGCCGATCCAGGATGGGCCCCAGGAATCTGCATGTTTAACTAGCAGCACTGGGGTCCTGATGCCGGTGATGCATGGATTACATCTTGAGTAACGTTGATCTAGACCAAGTGTCAGCAAACTGTGGCCCAAATCCAGCTGACTTCCCACGTTAAAATACATTATTATGGGAACACAGCCTTGCCTGAATGTCTACCTTTTGTCTATGGCTGCTTTCACACTAAAATAGCAAAATTGAATAGTTGTGACAGAGATCAACTAGTCCACCCAAAATATTTACAATTTAGCTCTTCCCTGGGAAAAGCTAACCCATTGTGTAGAGGATTTTCTAGAAGCCCAGAATGTAGGGCACAGGTAGCAAACATTAAAAGTGACTATTTCCTTGGCCTGTACCCGATTGGGAAGGCTTGGGAATCATGTCTCTCTCACTCAATCCCCTGACAGGTCTGTGAGCCACTATGCGCCCCACCCAGTCTAAAGAAACTGAGTCTCAGAGAGGTTGAGAGCACCCCCAGCAAGTGAGGACTGGAGCCAGAACCTGAACTCCCAATTCCAGGCCCCTCTCTCCCTGGAGCATCTTTCTTTGGATTGTTCTGCGAATGAGCCAAACTAGCACTAGAGTGACCCAGAGATCAGAATACCATCTTGCATGCGAAATGGACAGCGGTGAAATGATGTGAGGCCAGGGCTTACTCTGAAATACTTCAGCAGCACTAGCTATAACAGCAGTAACCACAAAAGAAGGAGGCGGAAGAGAGAAGGGATGAAGGAAAGAGGGAAAAGAAGAAAGAGAGGGAGGGAGGAGTGCAAACATTGCAATAATTTTTGTATCTAGATGATAAGTATGTGGGGTTATATTATTTTTTCTCCTTTTGTGGATATTTAAAAAATTTACAATAAACATATCTCTGTTACCTATCTATACACACATATATGTGTGTGCATATATATACATATATAGCATCATTTTTGTAGATAAAACGTTTATTTTATATTTCTAAATCCTCACTCAAGGAGATGTTTTATTGATTTTAAAGAACAGAGGAGGGCATATGGAAAGGGAGAGAGAGAGAGACAGAGAGAGGTACCTAGACTGGGAATCAAATGCTCTACAAATAATTGAGCCACACCGGCCAGAACAAAAGTAGATTTGTGTTTGTTTGTTTGTTGTTGTTTTAGAATTTGCTTTATTCACTTTTTGTGGGCATCTTATAAATTTATAAATATAAATAGCTCCATATTTATATATTATCTTAATGTGTACTTGCTCTTAGGAAGGTAGCATAGTGTGGCCTGAGCACTCTTTTTTCTCTATCTCATCTTCCTGTCCAACTCCACCTTTTTTTTTTAAATCAAGAAAATGGTAGCACTTATCTGACTATTTTCATGGCTTCCCGGAGAGACCTGAAAATTAGAGTAAACAAATTACCCATTACCAGGAAAGCCCATGACTCCCCCGCACCCTCCCCCAACCCCCGCAACAGATCTCCAGCATCTTCTCTCACCTCTAGGAGATGTTCTCCAAGGTCACTAAATTAAGCCTTCAGACAATCGAAAAATTGAATCTCGGTACATCTATTTTCCTAACAAAATTTCCGCAGTGCCGATTGGGGCTGACAGGTGCAGCCGTGCAGCTTTCTGGGCTGTTCAGGTCGATTTGGCCGAGCAGGACAGCATCAGCCTGTATTGGAGGGAACATCTGAGCAGCTCAGGGCCCCCTGGGAGGCAGAGAGTTCCTTACCTCCTTGCCACTGTAAATGACTATTTCTGTCCTTCGCGGAGCTTCCTTGCCTCCTTCTCCTCCAACCCCAGCCTCACCCTCTGCAACTGCCAGGTCAGGTGCCTCTTCTTCAATTATTTATCAAAAGGGTCATTGCAATCATTGCAAATAGATTTAGGAGTATCTGGAAACCGTGTTCGTTTTGAAGGTATAATGATGCAGCCATAATCACAACCCTTGTCCTAGGGGAGAGGCAGGGTGGGATATTTTGGGAGTGGAGCCTATGAGGGAAGCACGGGCTTTACTCCAAGCCCCCGAGGCCTTGCAGCTGCCACAGATTGGAGGTGGGAAGCACCCAGGATTTGCAGCTGAGGACCCCTAGCTCTGCAATTGCCAGGTATGTGACTTTGGAGCTCATGCCCCCTGTCCAGCCTTCATTTCCTTATCTACAGGCTGTGTCTTAGCCAGCGCTTTCAACAGAGAACACATGGTGCTTCTGGGGGTCTGAGATCCCACCTGAAGTAGTCCTCTGTGAGCCTCTAAGATTTACCTTAAGAGCTCCAGGGGAAGTTTGCAATCTACTCACAACATCTGTGTTTATGAACATGTAAAAATGATACTTGAATCGGCTTGGCCGTGAATAAAACTGATGCACTAGGAAGATACAATGAGTTCATCCTGTGGCTTGGGAGTACCCACTGGTACCCCACCTGGGAGCACAGTGCTCATCCCCACCTGCACAGTGTCAGCTTTGATGACCTCTCTAGTAGGAGGCAGGCTGCACACTTATTGGGTCACTTGGGCAGGTCACCTTAACCTTTCTCTTCTTGAGTTTTTTCTCATCTGTCAAAGAGTGATCATAATGCTATCTGCATTTGTAGGAGCATTGAAATGGTCAAATAAGATAATTCTCATAAAGCACAAAGCATGAACCCTGGCACATAATACATGATCAATAAATGTTAACAAAAATAGTGGTTATTACTATTACATCCAGAAGCTTTTAATTAGCACCTATCTGTAGCACTCTATATTCCTAGAAGATATAAGAGCTGGTAGGAAGGGAAAGTCATACTTAGTGGTCCTAACGTTGGTCCACGTTGTAATTTTTGTTTCTCGAATGGCCTTTCTCTTTTCCTGCTTTCTTAATACTTGTATGTGATTCATGTCTTTTTTTCTGGACTCACATATTCATTCCTAGGTCTTTGTAGCAATTATCTATTGCTGCCTAACAGATTACCTCAGCACTTAATGGCTTAAAACAATAAACATTTGATATCTTACAGTTCCTATGGGTCAGAAATTAGGGAGTATCTTAGATGGGTGGTTCCGGCTCAGGGTTTCTCATGAAGTTGCAGTCAAGCTGTTGGTGGGGGTTGCAGTCCCTGAAGGCTTGAGCGGGCTGGAAATTGTGCATCCAGTATAGTGTGTGCACATGACTTTGGCATGAGGCCTCAGTTCTTCTGAGCTTGTAGGCTTCTCCATAGGGGCTGCTTGAGGGCCCTCTCAGTATGGCAGCTGGACAAGTAGGTGAGCTCAGAGAGAGAACACAAAGGAAGCTACAGTGCCTTTCAGAGAGCAATCTTGGACATCACCACCGTCAGACTCTGTAACCTCAGCTTTGTTCTGTTCATGGGAAACAATCTACTAAAGACTGTAGTCAAGGAGAGGGGAACCCGGCTCCACTCTTCGAAGGGAGGGTTATTCAAGAACTTGTGAGCATGTTTCAAGATCACCATGATCTCCCACTTCATTACTCTTTGGCTCTCTTGTACACCTGACTGGTTCAGCCATTGGCAAAGGCATGAAGTCGGGGAAAATGCATCCATCCCTTCCCTCTGGGTCAGCAAAGTCATCACCTGTTCTTGAGTGGTTGTGATTGGAGAGTGACAACCCGAAGGAATCCATTTATAACAGAGGAGCCACAGAAGAGAGAATTTCTGAGAGGGAGCCTTGAATCCCCTCAATCATATTCCTTAGAGTTGCTCTCCAAAGACAGATTGCATCCATTATAATCATTACAACGGTGGCTTTTGAACTCACCAATTTCGTTTATTTTTCCTCCTGAGAGCAAGAAACTTGTCTTGAAGAATCAGTGCTTTGAAAGTATAGACAGTAGGCTCCACCCTCTCAGTGTCTTTAACTGAACATTGTTGGGATATAGAAAAACAAAGACACGAGGATAAGCATTCCCTCACTCACCCTCTTTTAGCACCAACCCTCAACTCAGAATCTTTCCTATACCCTGATTCTTCCTCCAATATAGCCAAGATTTTCTCTTTTATTTAACAGTCTGACCATCTCCTGCCCCCTCTTCCTCCTCCACCTTCTCCTCTTTCTTTACTGTGAAGAAAGAAAATTGGGTTACAACACCTAAAATGCTGCAAGCACAGTCCATTATTATAACCCCATTAGGCTCTTTGCTCCTAGGTCTGATTTCCCATAACTTCTCTTTTGTTCCTTTATGGTACATTTGTTTCTTTCTCCTGTGTGTTACTTGCATGTGTGTAAGAGTCCTGAAAGTTTGCGAGATGCGTAGAGTTTTCCCAGTAATTTAGTGAGCATTGTTGTTTCAATGCATCCTCTGTGAAACTGAGTCTGATTATACCCATTTTACAGATGAGGAAACTAAGGCTGAAGAGTATCTGGTAAGTTACTCAGAATCACACAGCTTGAAGTGGAAGAGGCAGCCTTCAAGCCAGGGTCTGCTGGCTCATACATTTCCTACTTTTCCTATCATACTATATGGGAAGAATATAAGCACTTTGACACCAAGTTTTGTGTCTCTTTCCGTTTTGTATCCCTTTGGCTTTTGCAGCGTCTTGCATATATTAGGTACCCAGAACATTTCAGTTGAATGAGTGCGTGAGTGAGTCAGTGAATGAATGAATGACACCACTGGTCAAAATCAAAACTCTGTATCTGAGAGTGTGGCTTTTGCACATGCCTCAGATAGAGAAGTCTGGAAGTTAGTATTATGGGGCCCAGTAAGGCCAACAATGCTGCGGCCAGAATAACAACAGGATGCTAACACTTCCCTCTTCTCATAAATCTCCTACATCAGCATTGTCTGTGCTGAGAAAGGTTTGTGTGTTGTGGCAGCAAACACCGAGAGGCCCAAAAGGCTAACCTGGGCCCGCGTCCCCATCGACCTGTGCAAGGTCTGCAGAATATTTAAATAGGGGGTTAATTTATAAAGTGAGCTACAGGAAAGTTTCCAGGATCACTGCACACTTGTCTCATAAATCGGCACAAATTGAATCTAGCTTTCTGTGCCCGTCAGCTCCTAGGTAAACCAAAATTTATTGAGAGGTGTAGAGGTTGCCGTCCAAAGAAACATGGTAAATGAGGAAAGAGTGTCCTCAGGAGGTGCGTAAACAAGATCTGAAGGCTGGCAGAGGCGACAAGGGTCCAGAATGTAGCATCCCCATTGCCAAGGGTTTGGAAGTACAGTCTCTTGTTTGTTGTAGGTGGAGTCTGGGTTCCAGAATTCTTGTTTAACATTCCACCTACTTTTTTTAACTTTTATTTTATTGTTTAAAGTATTACAAATAGTAGTACATATGTCTCCTTTTTCTCCCCATTGACCTCCCCCCGCTTCCCCCGGGGTCTTGCGTCCATTGGTTATGCTTATATGCATGCATACAACTGAAGGACTTGTATCCACTAACTTTTTAAAAATTTTTATTGATTTTAGAGAAAGGGGAAGAAAGAGAGAGAGAGAAAGAGACAAAAAGAAAGAGAGAAACGTCAATTTATGCATCCATTGGTTGATTCTTGTATGTGTCCTGACTGGGGATTGAGCTCACAATCTTGGTGTATCAGGATGACACTCTAACCAGCTGAGCTACCCAGCCAGGGCTCCACCAACTTTTTAATAGACTAAAAATTTTATATGTTGCAGAGAGAATTTATGCTATGGAGAGACTACAGAAAAAAGAGGAATGCTAACCTGGGTATTTTGCATATGTCAAATTATTAGACTAGTTTATCCAGAACCAAAAATTATATAATATGTAAACAGGATGCTTTAGTTTTCATGATTATAATGACTGTTTGTGATAATCATGTGTGCATAGCACATTGGTCTGACCAATTGCAATAGTGATAGCTATTCATGTTTATTGAGAGCCTACTGTCATGAGCTGAGGATCTTGAATCCCAGTCCTTTTGAGGACTTGGTCCTTCCAGGAGTTCTGGAGGTTGCTGTTAATGTGCCCATTTCACAGAGAAGGAAAGTGAATCTCCAAAAATGAAGCTTGGCAATTTTTAGCTAATATATGGATTTGAATGGAACTTATGTCATTTCTCATTCCAAAAGCTATTCTTTTTCTTCTTTATTTTTTTTTTTCACTATCCAACATTGCCTCTCATGATCAAAACCATCTTCACATTATCTAGAAAACAAGTGCCAGGAAAATGTCCTTGCCTGGCCAAATTGTTTACTATTCCAATGTAGCTTGTATTCTTTTAGGTATGAGACTAAAAGTGATATGCAAGATGCCCTAGAAGCCAACAGAGGTTCCAAGCCTGCATATTGATAATGGTCCAATCCTCCGAAAGAGGGCCAGCAATAAATATGACTTTACAAGGGGGAACATCCTTTAAAATAGAAAGTGTCTTGAACATATTAATGAAGCAGTTACTTTTTGAAGAAAGGGAAAGCAGGGTTATGCTGGATACACAGTGAAATCAAACAATCTTAGGAAACTTCACACAATTTTTCACGCACAGATTGACTTAGGACCTGTTGGCTAGACCAGTTATTATGACTGCCTTTTATAGAGGAAGAAACGGAGAAGTTAAGTGACCTGTTTAAGAACACACAGCAGTTCCAGAATTCACCCTTCACCAGTCTGACCTGACAAAGAAGTTGGCAAACTAGACTAGCGGGAGGAATTAAAGTGAAAAAAAAAAGTATTGCCAAAATATTGCTAGGATACAATTAGAAGAACCTCTTGGACCTCTTTTAGGAAGAAAAGAAGCAAAATTCAAATCTTAAATAATTCAATATACTTAGTTTTCATTTCTGACTTTTCATGAAGGTAGGGATGTCAGCTATATCCTCAGATGTATTTGAGATGGACAACAAGAAAACATAAAATTATGTTACTGCCTAAGCTGACACTTCTTTCAGGCCTTGTTATTCTTGTTCCCTTCAATGTATTTCAACTCCAAAATACATAGTGACACGAAAATTGTGTATTCAGATTGTTCTATTGATTTGTTGAGAAAGTGACCTTGTATGCACGCATGAAAATGAAGAGATGCATACTGCCTGGCCCCTGCTCTGTATGCATCTGAGAACAAGAGCGGATGGCATGTAATTGTTTCCCATCTAGAGTGAATCTCCCTTTGCAGAGACTAAGGGCACCGGGGAGGGCTCCCTGTAAGGTTGTGCATGTGTGGCCCATTTGAGGACACCTGGTAAGGGGCCAGTGTGGGAGCTGAAATAGTGTTTACCTTACAAAAGCCAGTAGCCCTGGTCAGAGGGGCCAATTTGTGATTTGGACGGTGGCCCTCATGGGACTGAATTCCCATTTTTCTAATTTATACCAGCACACACCACCACAGACCCACCTGAATGACAGCATCCTGGACTCTAGGAGGAAGGGGTCCTGCCTGGGTGCTTTCTAACATCTCTGCCCCGGCCATGCACAACAAGGCGTGAATGTAGATGGGAAGGGAAGGAAATGAGGTCACTGAGATCCTGCAGGGCACTAGGGCCTTACAAATGCAGTGCCTAGTGTAGTCCTCCAAACAGGCCTTGAGGCGGGGGGTGTTAGGCTGTTGCCCAGGTATAGGGTGTGAGGTGCAGGACTTTGGAGCCACTGGTCTAAGATCAGGGAGTGGCAAGTGGCAGAGATGAGACTGGAACCCATGATTTCTGATAAATTCAGGTATATCTACTTAATTATTCTATACAGCCAAAGTTCTGGTGGTTTGGATTCCTAAGCCCAGCATTAAGATGAAATAGAACTTCTTAGCTTAAGGAGCCAGGCCTTTGTCAAGAACATTTTATTCCAAATTCAGAGGTTAGCAGAAAGAGATGAGAGACGGAAGGTGAGGTGTGGAAGAAGAGAGAAAGGGGACCAGGGAAGTTGTTCTTCAGAATATAGAAGCCACTTCTCCATCCCACACAACAGAAACCAGAGGCCAGGTCACACTAAAAAGAAGGTCCAGAATTGCAAATTGCTCTTTGCTTCTTAAGAAGTTGGGGAAGAGGAAGAGGAAGAAAAAAAAAATTACACAGCAAGCATGGTTGTTAAAAAATGGTTGGCTGTATGTAAATGGCTTTTATTATAAAGTGAGGCTGAACCAAAAGACCCGAGCTGTGTAAAATGTCACTTGCTCTTATCACGGTTCATGGAGATTACCCTTTCAGCGCGAGTTTCATTTTCATTTCTCCCAACACTTGGAGAAGTGAACGAGGCAGTGACTCCTTTATTTCCTAATCCACGCCAGCCACTTGCTTCTTCCCCTGCGCTTTGTGTCACTCCGTATGATATTGCATCAAGGCAGTTCACGGCAGCGGTTGAACCAAAAGCAATTTAAGTCAAAAATGGACAAATATGGAAGTCATTTATAAGGCTTGTTCAAAGGCCTTTGACATCACTCAAAACCTGAACACCTCTCAGGAGTGTGACACTTTTATTTTTTCCCCAACAATACAAGATTGGAGATTTAATACAGACCACTTAGGAAGGCATCTCCATGGTTCTGGTCCAGAAACCATTTCGTAAGGGGAGTGAGTAGTTTTGGATTGCATACCAAGAAAGGAGAGGAAAAGATTGAATGATTAGAAACCACAGTAGATTCCCAAGGTGAACTTATATTTAGGATTTTGCTTCATTTGCAGTAATAATAACCACATGTGATATGTGGGCAATTCACATATGTGGGCTTGGTGTTATGAGTGTTATTTTAATAAATTTTCATAATCACTCCACAAAGAGATAGCCGCAATTATAAGGCAAGTATTCTTGTCCCATTATACAGGTGAGAAAACTGAGCCTCAGAGACTAAAAGTGGGAAAATTCACTCCCTGCGACTCCAAAGGTCTTTTAGCTACACCATACTCTAATTTTGAGAACAACTGGCAAAATTAGGAGCCAGAAGCTCTTTTTTGGCCACCTGCCTCTCTGTCTGCCTGCGGTCATGGGGCTAGGGAGCCTCCTTGTCCAACTCCATCAGGCTGTGCTTTGGAAGATGGCCTTTCACATCCTGTGGATGGTGGAGAAGCAAAGGAAAGCAACTCGGGGACCTGAGGAAGCGCTTTGGCCATTCCCAGGAAGCAAGGCCAAGTGCGGTTGAAAAGATAGGCCAGCTCAGCGGCACATTGCAGTGACAAAAACCCAGTGACACAGACACTCCTCACACCCCAGAGGGTCAAGAAGCACATGTCAGGAGAAGAGGAAACTTCAGCTCCTAGATTAAAATGATAGAGATCATTCAAGATACACGTGAATCTGAAAATGCTGAGGCTTTACAAACACACACACACACACACACACACACTTATTTTCTTTGGTATCAAAAGAACTATAAGAGAATGGAAAAGAAGACAATCTCATAAGGCTACATACTATCTGATTTTATGTACATAATGTTCTTAAAAGGACTAAGTTATAGAAATGAAGAACAGATCAGTGATTCCAGGGATTAAGGAGGGCAGGGTTGGGTTCGAGGTGGGGTGGCTGTAAAGAGGCCGCAGCAGGGATCCTGGTGGGGATGGAAATAGCCCATGTCTTCACTGTAGCAACATCAGTTTCCTGATGGTGATTACTGTAGTTTTGTGAGATATTACCTTTGGGGGAAACTGGGTAAAGGATGTCTGGGATCTCTTCTGTATTATTTTATATAACTGCATGTGAAGCTACAATTATCTCAAAATTAAAAGTTTAATTACAAAATTACAGAACACATGGGAAAAATTCACCAAGAATAAAATATACATCACCCCCGAGACTTCCACTCAGAGAGAGCCACCGTTTCTGTTTTGGTCTTTCCCTCTCTTCCCCCCCCGCCCCCCGCCCCCCTGCCCCATCCCTCTCTCCCTCCCTCTTTTCTTTCCCCACTCCCACCCCCATGCCAGCCTCCTTCCTCCCTCCTTCCCTCATACATATAAAATGGAGAGGTTTTAAAATGTAGTTACACCCTGTCAATCTCCTGGCTTGGTAACATCTCACCTTTGCATCTTCTGAGGTCTGAAGTCTCTGTTTAAACCTTCTGGGTTGGCATTGATTGTGATGGAAAGACAGCCCTGAGCTCCCCCGCCAAGGAGCTGTGCATAGAAATGGACGTGTTTTACGTGCAAAGCTGCCACCCCACCCCGTCCTGTTAATAGGTGTTAAGATTTTGCAATAAATATTACTTATGGCTGTTAATTGAACTACATCCCAGATTGTCAGTACATGTTTATTTTCTCGTTTTACTTTCTCTGAGTTATCACAGTTATGGGGGAGGGGAGGGAGAAAAAGATTAAATTGGGTAAGGGAGGAAGCTCATTTGAGGTATAATCTACATCCCTGGTTGATGGTCCTGCCAAATGGCATGCTTGGTTGGGGACAATAAAATGGGTAATAGGAAGAAGGGGAGGGCCATCTTGAAAAACCCAGCTCCTATACCCCACCCCCGCACGGTGCACCTGACATCATTTCCCCAATGCCTTCCCTCCCAGGCTGCTGGGAGTGACCTCCCAAACCCAGGCACTAGCTAAGCCTCAAGGCAAGTGGGAGCAGAAACCCTACATTTTATTCTACTGTCACCAGTTAGTAGCTGAGTGACTTGGGCAAGTTCCCTTATTTTTATTTTATTTTTTTAAATCACTTTTTTCCAATTACAGTTGAAATATAATATTATATTAGTTTCGGGTGCACACCCCAGTGATTAGACATTATGTAACTTACTAAGTGATCATCCTGATAAATCTCAGACCCATCTGACACCATACCTAGTTATTAGAATATTATTGACTATGTTCCCTGTGCTGTGCTTTACATCCCCATGACTGTTCTGTAACGACCAATTCTTACTTCACAATCCCTTTACCTTTTTCACCCATCCTCCATACTGCCCCTCCCATCCAGCAATCATCAAAATGTTCTCTGTATCTATGAGTCTGTTTCTGTTCTGCTTGTTTGTTTACTTTGTGTGTTTTTTATTCTATTGTTGATAAATATAGGTTTATTACCATTTTATCATTTCTTCTTCTCCTTTAATTAGACCCTTTAATATTTCATGTAATACTGGTTTGGTGGTGATGAAAACTCCTTTAGCTGCTTTTTTTTTTTTTTTTTTTATCTTGGAAGCTCTTTCTACGTCCTTCAATTCAAAATGATAGCTCTGCTGGGTAGAATAATCATGGTTCTAGGTCCTTGCTTTTCATCACATTGAATATTTCTTGCCAATTCCTTCTGGCCTGCAGTTTCTGTTGAGAAATCAGCTGATAGTCTTATGGGTGCTCCCTTGTAGGTAATTAACTGCTTTTCTCTTACTGCTTTTAAGATTTTCTCTTTGTCTTTAACCTTTTGCATTTTTCTTATCCTTCATCCCCTTACCTTTCTGAGCCTCAGTTTCATCATTTTTTTAGTAAATAAGTTATTGGCTCTTTAGAAATTCAAATGACTTGACACATGTGAGCAGGCTTTGGGAATACACAGTTGTATGCAAAAGTTAATTGTCATCATTATGGGATGGAAGGAACCTATTATTTACTGTGCCTCCTGGCTGACCTTCACTGTGTGCTCAGAATAACTTTTTTAATATAAAATAATTACCACTGCTAATCCTGACTGTCCAAATTCCAAACACTATGACACTGAGGGAAGTCTTAAACCTATCTCTGGGTTTTGCTTTTCTCCTCTCCTGTTCCTATTTTAAAGAGAGATTGTTGTGTGGATTAGGTGCGAAAGGCGTAAGGCATAACACATAGTAAGGACGCAGTACATCTTTGTTTGATTAATTCAGTAGCCACCCAGACATTCAATGCAAAAGTGCCTGTGGTTGTGCGATATGGTTATAATGAAGGAGGAGGATGGCATGGCACAGTACCCACCTAGTGAGTCTTATTAGTTTTTCTACAAAGCCCATGGTTTATTTTGCATTGCTCATATTGGTATTAAGCAGGATTCCTGTACAGTCAGTTGGTCAGTCCTGAAGCTCATGAGCTAACCCAGCGTTTTCCTATCAATAACATTCCTATGACTCACCCAGGACTCCAGGGCCTTGTTTAATGGTTTAGTAGGTCTTGGTGGGCCCTGAAATTCGGTGTTTCTCACAAACTAATGAGCTCCCAGATGATGCCAGTATTGCTGGTCCAAGAGCCACACTTGGAGTAGCAAAGGTCTAGATTTGGTACTGTCTACTAGAGAAACTTTTGAAGACTTGAGGAGATATTTTTGGTGATCTCTGGCATTTAATGCTTGGAGTCCATAAATCTACCATGTGCTTCTATATGCAGTCCAATGTAATAAAGAATTGCCCACATCCTGGTAACTTACACATGACATTGAGTCAAAAATCTTTTTGCAATGATCTGAGCCCAGAATTCACTACACTTTGCCCAGAAACACATGTACTGAATCTCCTAGAACTGCAAGGACCTTCTAAATCAAGGGAATATTGTATGGGCCTAAACTTTATCAGGATTTGGTGGTCATCTTGAAAAATCATGCAGTGCCTTTCAAAGTAGGTGAATCACTGTAACATGTGATTTGTTTACTTTTGTAGCTGTTAATACTCATGGCAATTAAACGTGGTGCACTGAGGCTGCCTCTTTCCAACTTCTGAGGGCAGATTTTGCCAATGTCTCCCTGATTCTGCATCCCATGATGTCATCCTGGTAGCTTGAGGTTGACCATGGTGAGAGTATTTACACCTTGGAAATTGGCAAGTGTTAAAAATCAAGATGTGTGACTGTGTGTGTCTGTGTGTGTGTGTTTGCATGTGTGTGTTTCTTTCCAGAGAGCTTATATACCAATACAGTGTTATGTCTGTATATTGATCTCTTACTTCAAAATTCCAAATATAAAGAGAACACAGAATTTTGATTTATATTTCTTGAATCCAAACCTGCGAGCATGTGCAAACATTTGACTGTTTCATTATGTGCTTCTGGGGTAATCTTGTCCAAGCAGTTAACTTTTAAAATGAATATTATTTTATCAGTTATTTGTCTTCTTTATTTTATAGTTAGGACATTATATTAATTTTTCATTAATTATGTTTGTGGATAGGTTATGCTATTTATGAATTTCATTTGAAGACCTTAATAAGGAGTTATAGAATATTTCTTTTAAAAAGAGGGTCTTGGGTTACTGGACTTGAGTGGCAATGATCTAATTAACCATCAGGCAGGGCCTTCAGACATGTGGGAGGCACAGCTCTTCTCTTGAGGAGAAAGGATGTAAGTGTCACATCATAAAGTCAAGTCGTAATCAGCATTTCCCCTTCATGGTGCCCAGGAGAAGTGCATTTTAATCTGAGATTGGAGTGAGCAGCATTATGTCTCATACAGTAATTCAAGGGGAGTTCATTCTACATAGATTCAGCAATGCAGGAGATGAGGAGGAGGAGAAGGAAGAGGAGTAGGAAAACAAAGCTGGGAATGGGTTGAATAGGATCTAAGATTATTGGAAAAGGTGTCTATAAAATTCAAGGAGGGATGAAAAAGGCTTAAAAGAATGTTTTTACCCTACAAGAAAAAAAAAAGAATATGGAATAGAAACCTAAGTTTTTTAAATGCACACACACACACACACACACACACACACACACACATGCTCACACACACACCCCTATCATGGGATTGGCAGGTGGAGAGGCATTTTTTAGCAGGCTGTTTTTACATAGCCTTCTGTTAGGAGCAAACGTGCTGCAAACATCGGGCCTTTGCTTTTGGCAATAATTCCTCTTTTTATTTTTTTGGGGGGGCCACCATAGAAATGTTTCCATAAATAGTGCATTTAATTGAGTGTGTTACTTTATTACTGTCAGCTACCATAACAGTAGAGGGAAATACAATAAACACGAAATGTAAGATCAGAAGGTAGAAGGCTACCAACTCCACATCCCTCATGAACTTGTACCTTTAAGTTGTTGAACCTTTCTATTTCCTCACCGGTGAAATGCTTAGCTTTTGGGTTGGTGAAGGCACCCAGGTCAGTGCCTGCTTGACAGTAGATGCCCAACCAAATTAGGATGCATTTATTATTATGGCGGCTGTGTTGTAGACTTGCAAAGCCACTCACTCCTTTCTATGTTACTAAGATGTGAATGCCTGGCTCAGGGGCTGAGACCTGCCTGAGTTTTGGGTATTAGCAGCCCTCGCATGCAACAAACCCACAAATGGCATGGTGTGATTCTTTGCCATGGACTAATTGGAATTCATTTGCTCAGCTAGAGCAGAGAATCCAGCGTAAAGGAGGAAGTAAAAATAAAAAGGCATAAATATGTGAGAAAAGTTAGCAAATCAGAGTAACTATAGAGCAAAAGAATTCATTCCCGTTCCCTGGCTCAGTGTGAATGCAAATTCTATATATCGTTAAGTAAGTCCCCAGTACAAAGGCAACCAGCATAACCGTTGCACCAAATATTTACCCAGAGCCAAGAGCAAATTTTATTATATTTTTTATAAGTTTGATTTACTAACCTTTGGTGCAATCCCTGTTTTTAGAGATTGGCTCACATTTTTAATTTGTTTTCTCTGAAGCACTGAATCCTTCCCTGTGTTTCAGCTGTCCACTCGGTTCCTAATGGCAGAGCAACACTGAAAAGCATAATTACATTTCCTAATTATGTGTAATTAGGCAAAACCCAGATGATGTATTCAATGTGCTCTCAGAATAGCCAGGGGTCAAGGACTGTTGGAATTCAGTAACATTTTTATAAATAAGCCTGTGCGTTATTTAACGCTGGGGTCCAAGGTGGTGCCGAGTGCCTTGTAGACCAATCTAATGGTTACAATATATAGCATTTTGTTTAGCCAAGAAAAACTATCACTGTTTCCCCACCTCCTTACCCTCCCCCTCTTTTAAAAACCAGGGTTTAGATTTGCTATTCTTAGCCCAAGAGAGGCCCTCTAGACTCAGAACCATAAAGTTCTGCTTACTGACAGCCTAAGTGATATTTATTTTTTCAAAGCTTAATCCTTTTGAAACATGGAGAAATAAATACATCCTCTTATCTACCATATGCCTGGGACAGGAAATAAATTCTTATTTTCCTGCGGTGTGGTTCCAGTGGGCTACAATGAATAATTTGGGCCGTCTCACTGAAGATAATAGGGAGGCCTTCTCTATTACCAGTGATAATTATGAATCTCATAATAGAAAGCATCCCGAGCCTGAACATCAATCAGGGAAGATAAACAATGGGAAATGATAGGTATACAAAAGGGAAAATGGCAGCCGCACACGTGGAGGGAAGGACCGCAGATTTCCGACAGGGTTATAAATCATGGAGCCAAATCGTTCCCATGCAATTAATATCCTCAAATTAAAACATCGGCTTTTAAAGGAAGATTCTGCAGACTTTTCAGCTGGACAACTGGCCGCCTTACAAGACACACCCAGGAACCCCAGAGTCGCCCCCCTTCCTGAGCCCTGTGTGTCCCTGGCCACAGTTGGCTGGAGCCCCGGCTAACAATGGCACCATGTGAGCCGGCCCGGCGACCTCATTCCAGTTCACCAGGGACATACAGGAGGGGTCAGGGCTAGGGGTGGCGACTCTTAGAAACTTGGGCCTTCACAGGACAACAAAGACTTGCCTATTGAGGCAGGAAGCCTAACTTTCTTTTCCAGCCTAAACGACTATTTCCAGCCATGCGGACACAGCCCAGTGAAGCACGTGGACAAATGGAAAACCTTCCTTCGGAAGGGTCTTTGTCTCCTCCCATTTAATAGCCTTACACTCATGCACTGTCTTCTTATCTTGCTGTCATTTTCATCAAGTCCCAGGGTACTTCGGTTGGCTTCTTTAAAGAGAAAGAAAGGAATCCATTCCTAACAGTGAGAAAAATTGCTCATGAGTCTGCTATTTTGGCTCAAAATGAAGTCTGAGACTATTTGGCTAATTAATTTACTGCATCATGTGCAAAGACCAATGAGATTTCTAGCCTTTCCTCGTATTGGTCTGTGTGTAGCAATTCACAGACCCTTCGGACATGAATCAAATAGAATCTCTCCATTTCACCCCTTATTTAGGAGTGGGCTAGAGATTTGAGTCAATTGTCAAATATGTCCTAAAGGCCACAAAATGTGCTCATGGATTTTGTTTTATAGGCTTAATATAATATCTTATGAAACATATTTTTTAAGAAATGTATCATTTTCCCCCAATTCAAGGGTTTTCCCATGCCATATAATTTGCTAAGCGTGGCTTTGCTGTATATTATAGCCTATAATTTAAAATCAGCTTCCACAAGGCAAAAAATAACTTGGAGCTATGATTAAGTAGGTAATGGACAAGGTAACTAATACCCCCTGAAGGATGGCCTTCCAGATACTCATTTTAAGTGACAAAACGGTTGAAGGTTGAAATGTGTAGTCCTGTACTAATTTACCTGAGTTGTGGGGAATCAAGAAAAGACATTATAAACTGGCAGATCTGGGCAGTTAGGACACGGAGCCGAGAGTGGATATTCTTCATGTACATTTTAATGAGCCCGTGCCTCATTTTCCCCATGTAGAGTGAATGGGTTTATGCCTAATTGTGCCACCCGTTTTTCCCATTAAATAATTCTTATGGAAGGCGTGTCCTAGTCCAGTCTTAACCAATTCTGAGAAAGCGGTGCGTGCAGTGTGGATGGGGAAGCCAGCACAGTGAAAAGATTATATATAGACCTTGGAATCAGGCAAAACAGAGTTTGGATTCAAACAGCCATCAGGAGCTGTGACCTTGGGAAAGCGTTTTTGTTTTTGTTTTTAATATTTTGTTTTGAAATAAATTTTGGCTTACCAAAAAGTCACAGAAATATGTAGAGTTCCTGTACACCCTCTATTCGTACAACATCCCCTAATATTGACATGACACATTTCCCATGCTAAGAAATTAACATTGATACAGTGCTATTATTAACTTACCTCAATTAAACAACATTTATTTGCATTTCACTGGTGTTTCCACTAATGTTCATTTCCTGTTCCAGGATTTAACCCAGGGTCACACTCTGCCATTACTGGCACAGCTCCCCAGTCTCCTCCCATCTGTGGATCTGTGACAGTTTTTTGGTCTTCATTATTTGTATTACTATTTTTATGACTTTTCCACTTTGGGATAATCTGGTTAGTTATTTCATAGAACACCCTCAGTTTAGGTGTATCAGGTTTTCTCCTGATTAGACTGAGGTTATACATTTTTGGCAAGAATACACAGAAGCCATGTGCCCTTCTCAGTCTATCACATCAGAGGGTAGATAGCATCAAAAGGTCTTTTTAGCCCTGGCCGGTGTTACTAAGTGGTTAGAGTGTCGGCCCATGCACTGAAAGGTATTTTGAGACTATTTCTCCTCCAGTTTTTATCCACTAATTTTAACATCCATCCATGGATCGTGCCTGCTACAATTAATGCTACGGTGTTCTAATGGTGATTTTCTATTTCTCTCATTACTTCTACATTTATTAATCAGAATCCTTCTCTATGGAAGGCTGTCCCATCTTCTCCACTTATATTTTAAAATAATTTATATCAGTATGGACACAGGAATATTTCTTTATTAATTCTATAGGTCATAGTTCAGTGATAATGTTACATATTTCATGGCTTTAATTGTCCCGGCTTTGGACACTGGGAGCTCTCCCAGGGTGGCTCCAGGGCCCTTTCAACATGCCCCATCCTTTCCAGAGCACTTCCTTAGGTGCTGTTACTGCAAGATGCTGCAGGCTCATCTCGTATTTGCCTGTCCCAATCTTGTCATTAATTGTTATTCCAGGGAGACCTGATTCCTTTTATTGGAGAGTAGTATTTAGCAGCCAAGATCTGAGTGCTAGGTGTGCTTGTTGCTACAGGGGTATCATTGCTTCTAGGTCTTCCCAGTGGACAGGGTTTGGAAACAAATGTGTGTATACTGACACATGCATACACACATATGTCTACTTCTATACCTGTGTGTATGTGTTCCATATGTCAATGTATTTAACTTTATATTTGTATTTATATTTAAGCAAATTTTATCATATATATTTATTTGTATATATTTATGATTTTAATTATATGTGATATAAATATGTATATTTGTAATCTGAGTTTGACCTGATTCCAATCCAGTACAACTGGTTTTAGTCTTACTTTTCTTGGGGTTGTTTTTTAACCATTCTAAGTCTCACTTTCTTCTAGAAGACCCAAATAATAACAACCACACTTTAGGGTTTGGGGAAGATATGGTAGATTGTAAAAATAATAATTATTTAAAAAGAAGTATTTCTTTCTTCCACTGTATCCACACCCATACTCCATGGTGTTGTTCTTCCTCCTATTAAGAGGCGGAGTCTACTTCCCCACCACTTACATAGGGTTGACCAAGTGACTTTCATTGGCCAATGAGACCTTAGCGAAGACGATACAAGCACAGGGATGGCAAACATTTAGATGTTGGTGCTTGCCTTCTGGCTGCTTCAAACCCTGAGACCCCACATCAACAAGCCTGACTTAGCCTGGAGGGTGAGAGGCCACAGGAAGGGAGCCTGTTGTCCCAGTGAAGAGCCTGCCAACCTCCAGGAACATGAGTGAGGCCATTCCAGAGTCATCCAGCCACCAGCTGAGCCACCAGCTGACCCCAGACACATGAGAGAACCCAGCAGCGATCAGTCAAGACAGCCCGCACCAGAAAAAGAGCCCAGCCCATGCACAGAATCATGCACTTTTTATGGAAGTGGTTATTATTTTTTACCCACCGAGTTCTGTGGTAGTTTAGTTAGGCAGCAAATGCTAAGGAATATAGAAAGCTCAGAATTAATGTATGAAAAACAAGTAGCACATTATTTCTTCTGAAAAGTGGTCTTTCAATCAGTGCTCTTATTAGTGATTGATGTTGCAATTTTTGAGAAAAACTTCGAGTTGTATTTGCCCCAAACAGCTTCTTAACCAATGTAACTAAGTGAACTGTGTTTGCTCACTGTTGGAACCACTCCTTTGGACTAGATCAGCCTTCAAAAGGACTCCTGTTTAAGTGTAAGGCTCACACTAAGGTAGAGACAGCACTCAGGAGAAACGGGACATTAGGTAGAGAGCACTGTGAACCCCTGGGATTGGAAAGTCCTTTATCTGGTGTGGCCTAAGGGCATTGGAAGCCTGACCTGGTGCAGAGAGGGGAAAGGGTGCAGAGTAGGGAAGCAGAAGAGTATCTAACAGCCCAAATTTAGCCTAATTAACAGATTTGCCTAGGGCCGACCCTGAAGCAGAAAGTGAAGCCTAGATCAGTCTGCTCTCCTCAGACCACCAGTTCTCAATCTCATAGAAGAGCCTCTCAAAATAGATGGGAGTTAGACAAAGAGACCCGTGCATTTCTTTCCTCTTCTGAGATTCAATGTTTCTTAATGACCTGATGCCCCCGTTTAGCAGTTTTTTAATCCTTGCAGACAAAATTAGTGCACTTCTGTTTCTGCTCATTGTGATCCTGTTTCCATTTAGTGGTGAAGTTGCTGAGAACCTTTTACTGAAATAACTCACAAAGGCACAGATGCCCTGAGGACAAATGGCCACCACATTGCAATGGGCTTGGTCACCAAAGGGAGGTCAGCACTTCCACACAGCAGCCCAGAGTCCACCTGGCATCCATGGAGGACATAATAGCTCTGCCAGCTAAGCCACCCTTCACTCAGCGGTCTGTGCAGCCAGTGGGAGCAACTGCCCATGACCCGAGTGCCACTGAGTCACCTATTCTTAAAAACTATGATATCAGATGAAGTTTTTAAAAACTACAGCCAAATGTTAATAAAGGTCTTCTTTGGCCAACTTTATGACAAAATCCCTAAGCGTGTTTTTCTCCCCAGACTAGATTTTTAATCTTGATACAGTGATTAAAGGGAGAAGTTTGCATTTTTTCCTACCAGAAGCAAGGGACCCAAAGAAAATAGAGTGGGAACTTGACTTTTATTCTACAGAAGTTTTCACTACCAGTTTCCATGTGTGTGTATAACACCAAACAGGAAATTACCAAAAAAAGAATACTACTAACAAGGAGGAGATAAAATAATAATACATAGCCAAAGTGTCATCATTTAGATCAGCGGTCGCCAACCGGTGGTCCACGGACCACTGGTAGTCCGTGAGGTCCGAAAGGTTGGCGATCGCTGATTTAGACAACCACTATCAATTTTTGGTTAGTTTCATTCAAATTGTACCACCACCCCATTAATGGATTCATTTTTTCTTTCACCTCACTATTTATCCTACTTGATGCTATATCCCGAGTTTTTCACTTAACATTATAACCTAAGTATTTTCCCCTATTATAACATAGTCTATTAATGTCAAACATCAGCTACATAAAAAGCTATCAAGTGATGGTTTTGATAGTTTATACACTATTGGGGATGCACATGGTTTATAGTTCCTTACTATTGTTACATTGAAACTCTGGAATATAAAACACTTTATTTCCCTCTCCTCCATTACTAGGACTCCTGATAGTCCCACCGTGACCTCATATAGACCAAAGGCCTTCACCATCTACACTCATTGTGGAAGCCTTAGATTATGATAAGTGTCCCCCAGGATCTATCTGTATCTCTCCTATCAGCTGGTGCCTAGTAACCTGAAGGGTATGGACTCAGGGCTCAATTTGACAAAGAATCCAGTCTTGTTGGGACAAATAGATATTAATATCTGAGGTCTTTGGGCCCCAGCCATCTTCCAATGCTGATCAGTTGTTAGTGCCTACTTTGGTAAGATGTTGAGTAGGATTCTGAAGCCATATTGGCTCAACACAGATTTTTGCGACCAATTATTAACATCAGTCATGAATGAGAATTCAGAGGATGGCAGTCACATATATGCCACGCCTCTCTCTGTGTCCTGGTTTTTGTCTGTGTAATGTTTTCGTTATAGTTCCTAGAGGCAATTTTTTAAAAATGTATAAAATGTCAGTTATCTTTTGAAAGAAGAGGACAGGTGTAGACAGTGAAAGCTGGGTGGCTGATTTTCTAGAAACTTGCCAGTATTTACTTTGGGGAGTTCATTAACACTATGAACCTCGCCCCCAAGCTCACTAGCACAGGAATTAGATCTGCCCACCAAGAGCGGAACTTTCTCACACGTGCAGACTTGCAATAAACAAACTCATAGAGACTGATAGATAAACCGAGTGCCAAAACAATCATTTTTAAAGAGGACTGTAACTATCTCACAGTTTGAAATGTTCTTGTTAATTTGGCCAGAAGGAATGGTGTTTCCTTACAGGGACTGAACCAAGTAAAATTATAAGTTATTTGATGGGCAAGTTACTGAAGCAAAGGTCAGTTGGCTGGATGACACAAATGCTTGTTTGCCTCAGAAGATAACAAGCCTGTTACTTTCACAATAATGACATGCACATTTGTACTTGTTTATTGCCCATCTCCCTTAGTAGGATGTGTGGGACTTTGTTTATTACTTTGTTCACTGACCTTGGACGCATGTATGTACTCAATACCTATCCATTGAACCAATGAGTCTCAAAATGTCAGGTGACCCCAAATATAAAGTGATTTTTTATTTTACCAATGAGATGCCCCCCAATTTTTTGCCCAGCTGATAAACTTTAGGGGATATAGATGAAATGTTCAAAAGTTTTCTTGTAAGATTTATTAATGTATTTTTATAAATAATGTTTAATTTAAAAATATCAGAGGTCCCTGTGGCGAGAAACTCAAATTTCCAGCCAACAGCCAGAATCAGCTTTCCAGTCATGTGGAATCAGCTTTCCAGTCATGTGAGGGTGTCATAGTGAAAGCAGATCACCCGGTCCCAGCCTTCAGATGACCACAGCTGAAACTAAACCCAGCCAAACTGATAGAGGAGGCAGTTAGATGGGCATGAGCAGAGCAGGAACGATAGACCAGGTAATGAGTGTCACCACGGCGGAAAATCCCAGGTGCCTACCAATGGGCAAAAATAGAGAAATCAAATATTATAGGCGAGGACCTCACCCCAAGGTGACCTTTCTTCCCCCAGCATGTCCTTAGGCATGTAGTGTAGACCCCCTTAGAGGAGGAACAAAAGGGCCAGAAATTAGCCTTATAAGACTCCCATAAAGCCCTTGCAGGACCAAGCCCTCAGCACGATGAGGTTCTGACCCACATCAAATAATCTTAGGAACAAAGCTTCAGGTCTGATGACCACAGAGACAGTTTCAGTCAAACTAGAGATAATATCTAGGCCTCATTGTGTTTCAGCTCCAGGCCCAGAAAAGCACCAAAACCAGTGAAGTAATGCCATGGCTGAACAGATGCAATGACTAATGACCCCCTACCCTAGCCCGACCAATCAGTAGAAACCATGACCCCAAAAGGACACAACTGGAAAGCTGATGAATATTCTATTGAGATCCTCCCCTGAGACCTCCCCTAAAATTCCCACCGTTAGAAAGCAGACAAAAACATTTAAGGCAAGGAATCCAGTGTGCACGCACTATCTCTCTCTAGAGCAGTGGTACTCAACCTTGGCTGCACATTAGAATCACCTGGGAATCTTTTTAAAATCCTGATTTCTGGGCCTCATCCTCCGGAAATTCTGTTTCTTTGTTATGGGGTGGGGCCACAACATTAGTAACAAAGAAACAGAATTTCCGGAGGATGAGGCCCAGAAATCAGGATTTTAAAAAGATTCCCAGGTGATTCTAATGTGCAACCAAGGTTGAGAACCACTACTCTAGAGCAGTGGTCAGCAAACTGCGGCTCACGAGCCACATGCGGCTCTTTGGCCCTTTGAGTGTGGCTCTTCCACAAAATACCAACTTCTGCGCATGGGCCACGAAGTTTCAATCGCACTGTACGTGCACGCCCGAACGTGGTATTTTGTGGAAGAGCCACACTCAAGGGGCCAAAGAGCCGCATGTGGCTCGCGAGCCGCAGTTTGCTGACCACTGCTCTGGAGCAAGCCTGCCCTTCTCTCTCAGGTGCGTATTTTTATTTTCTTTCTCCTAAGCTCCAAGGGCCCTTCTTTTGCTTCTGTAACATTTCCTGAGTCCATGCAGCACAGCTGGCCCACTTCTTCTGCCTCTGGCTTCATTTCTTAAATTAACTTTCTCTTGCATTGGAGTGCTTGGCTCTGAATTCTTTCTTAGCCAAACTCAAGAACTGAGGTCTAACTCCACTAGTAACAAAACCGTGCAGCTAAACAGCCCCTAAATTTCTGACCCACAAATATTGTGTGAGACAATAAATACTTGTTGTCTGAAACTGCTAAATTTGGGGGTATATTGTTACTCATAAATATTAATATAGGGCCTATTTGCACTGCCTACAGGATAAATAATCTAAGAGCTTATCAACAATTAGGAGTCCCTAAATGTTTTTACCTGTTTCATGAGTTTAAAAATTACACACTTGTGGGTAGAAACTTTCATGAGTTAATAAATGTGTTTTCCACCCTGCATCTAATCACTTTCTCAAAAAGTTATTGGTGGCAGGCTTCTTCCTCCTCATGATTAAAAGACGTCTTGGAGATGAGTCAGAAGGTGCAATTTATATCTCAGCTCTGCCAAGTATGGACTTGCCTGAGGCCACACAGATAATTAGTGATTTCTATCTCAGTTTGCCCATCTGTAAAATGAGACTAATTCATATAGTTACTGTTGGGATTTAAGAAATGTAAGGTGTTTAATCCAGGGTTACACATAAGCCATGGAAAACACAGAGTAAATACTAGGTGCTATTTCCATTGTTATTTTCATTATTCTAATTATCGGTATTTATTTAATTAATCATAAGCAAAATCCAGAAATCTACTTTCAGCAAACTTTCCATAACCCAATTTGCTAACACCCCCTTCCTGGTCTCTGTTCTTTATGAATCCTTTAAACTATGAGGTGGATACTTTGTATGTTCTTCTCATCAAGGATTTTATCTAAAAACCTGCAATATCTCACCCTTCCCAGGGTGGATAAGAGGAGAGGAAAAATGCTTCTGAAGTAATTTAGCATGCAGTCTGACAGTGTGGAGGGGGTGTAGCTGGCTTCCTGTTTTGAAGCCCAGCTTGTAAGCACATACCCATATCCCAGAGAGGTTTTCACTGATCCAGGAGATGCTGCAAGCAGTCCTTGGTGTAATATAGCAAACCCCTCAGCAGTAAGTCTCCATGTAAAATGGACACTGATTTTCTTTATCATATGAAGATTCGGGCACTGATGCAATTTCAAATGCTTTCATTATTATGGATGCCAACATATGCCCTTTTATTTCTGAAGGAATTTTCAGAATATTCTATTTAAAAATGAACAGAGGAAATGAAAAATAAAATTGTTCTGAAACCACCACCTAAAGATAGTCACTGTTACCATTTTGCTATATTCCCTTCTAGATTTTTCTCAGCACATAGTGACTTTGCTGGACACTTATTTTTATTTTATATCCTGATACTTTTTCTCAGTTAAAATTACAAATGTTGTTATTCTTTCTACTCTATTTTGCAAATTGCTTATGATGAGCTTGTATTACATCAGAATAAAAAGTAATTTTATTTTAGGGAAAATGGAAAGACGTTACAATATTGGTAACTTTATTATTTGCATGCAGTTGATCAAAACACATCTCTTTGTTTAGCAAAATGAAACCCTTAAGTCTTTTAGCACGGAAAGTTTTAAATGATCATGAAATGGGTTCTAATTTGGCAATGAATTTGGGAGATTAAGAAAACCCTCATTTAGATAACATTGGTAGCTTCCTAAAATATTTATATATAGTTAATATTTTACTTCCTGTCTGTGCATCTCTAAAACTTTAACATCTCATTAAAAAGCAGTAAAAATTGCTACATTGGGTTAAGATTAACCCCTAATGAAATTGTATTGGCTAATATTTGAACAGCTTTGTTATAATGAAACTTTAAATGTGGGTTGTAGATTTTATTTTCTTAGTGAACTACTGGCTTCTCAGATTTGGACTCCATTATTTCATTTAAAGAATCAGAACAATGTGTCTCCAATAAATCAAGACTGTGATTGACAATCTACCTAGAAAGATTAGGCAATTGGGGGATGATGGCTCCCCCCACACCCCAATTATTGCCTTTGTTCTTACAAGTGTGTTTAAATCTATTTCTGTTAATTTACAATTTGAAAGGTGGGTGAGGAGCAGAGTTTGAAAAATAGATTACTGTCTTCATTAATACAGGTTTGACCTACAAAGTCTTCACGTACTTAATGATTAAAAACCAAAGTACTAAATAATAAATTATAAGAATTTATAGGAGTCATCATCTTGAAATTAGCTTACTGAATGTTCTTATTATAATAAATCTGAGTGGGTGTCTAATTTAGTGTTAGCTGACTAAAATTATATGTTGCGGGCAGGGAAAAAAAACACTTTTGTTTGAAGACAAATGCAGTGAGTTTAATCACAGGTGATCTGAAAGGCACCTATCTTTCGCTATGCTCACTTCGCAGAAACTTTGGTGAAACTGGTTGAATGAAGATCGATTCCAATTAGTAAATCTGGCAGACAATAAAATTTCCCCGGGCCTCCGTGATGTTTGTGTTAACACTTCCTGTGCAGGGAGAGCTGATGCCCATCAGGTCTAGAGACTGAGCTAACAGAACAGGGAAGATAGCCTCTGCTCCCCAATTTCCAGTCTGTGGAGACATTATCATTTTCCAGGTAGAAGGATGTTTTTGTTTGTTGTGGAATGTGGACAAAAGATGGACATTACACGCCTCCCCCTCTTCTGTGTCTCCTTCCCTCACCCTGTGTATAGCAGAAAGGATATGGCTATCCATCTGACGATTACTGGGCCAGTCAGGTCCTATGCTAAGATCGGGTGATATAGGAATATTTAGGACTCACTCCTTACTCAGGTAGCTTGTCTTTCATGGAAGACAGACTAGGGTACAAATAAATTAATGGAAAATAGGTGCATATACAAGATACCTAAGAGGGAGTGTGACTAACTTTATCTCCAGTGGGGCAAGAGTAAGTTTCTTCCAGAGGAGAGAAGACAAATAGGAGTTTGTTAAGGGCATAGAGTATCCAGGGAAGATGTTCTGGCAGAGGGATCAGCAACTGAAAGGTGTGGGGGATGAAACAGACAGTCTGGGCCACTAGAAATTCTACACTATTGCTGGGGCACAACGGACCAGACCAGAGTGATCAAGGATGTTATGACTTAGGCAGTGACCATGTGATGAAGGGCCTTGCAACATGCCGGGACTTAGTTTTTAGGAGACAGAGAGGCACTAAAGGCTTTAAAAGCACGATTACAGTGACTTTATAATGAAGTAGAAATGTAATAATTCTCTTCCAGGTATCAAGAGAAGCTGGCATATAATTCAGTGATTTTTTTTTCAAATTTAATATCTCATGAGATAGGATAGGAGAAAAAATATACACATGTATTCATGTATACACACATTTAAATAAGCAAATATGGAAAGAGTTTTTGCAAAATAAAAGAAAAATATGAACCTCTCAACAGGAAAAAATGGACAAAGTCAATGAATGGGAAATTCATTGAAAAAAATTGATAAACATGAAAAAAACCTCAATCTTATTTTTAACTCATGGACTTGGAAATTAAACAATGAGATATTATTTTATACTGTGACATTGACAAAAATTAGGAAGACAAATGATTTCCCTGTTGGTAAGTGTGTAGAGTATAAGAGGGTATAAAAAAGAAAAGTTGTCCCAAATCTGGTCTGGAATAGAATCTTTTGCATGATGTAATTCACAGCCTCATTCCTGATAAATTGCTTAAGCAATTTTCTGATAAACTTTAATGGGATTAAGACTTGTTCTGAAAAATCAGTCACCCATCTAGCCAGCTGACTGTCAGTCAAGAGTCTAGGGACCTTAAACCAAATGTTCTTTTTTCTTTGTATCTAGCCTAACATTGACTATCTTATCACTCCATTTCCCTATAAAATGTCTCCACCAAGAATGAATCTCTGAATTGATCTGCTAGAGGCCTTTCCCTTGTAGCAAAACTACAATAAAACTTTGACTCATGCTCATAACTAGACTTTCTGAAAAGTTTCTCTTAGCCGGGGACAAGGACATACACTATTAAAAGGAGTATAAATTATTTTTGGTCATGTTGGAGAGCAAGTTGACAGTTTTAATACAAGTTAACCATACATTTTGATTAGCAATTTTACTCTGAACCAGAAAAAAAATAGAAATACCCGAATAAATGTCCAAGCTCTCCCAATTAGAAGAATCAATATATTTTTAGCACTGTACACACACACACACACACACACACACACACACACACACACGGTGTCCCCAAAAAATGCATACACACTTTGAATAATTATTAATTTCACTGAGTTAAGTCTGAAAAGAAAGAAACATCAATTGAGCTGTTAAGTGTGTGTGCATTTTTTGGGATACCCTGTATATGTCATTATATAATGTCACATATTATATATACAAACATGCATTTATTTACTTATTTATTTGTATATTTATTTAACCTGTGAATTCTGAATTCCTGTTAATAGGGTATGTTTAATCCACCTGTGTTGTCCACAGCTTTAAATTTGCATAGCAAAAAGAGAAATATTTTAAAGAGATAGGTCTAAATATACATATTTTAGAATATATGTGTGTTTTTATAACCACACACATATATAATGGCTGCCATGCTATAATATTTGGATAAAGGAAAATGCAGAGCAATGTGTATTTTATGAAATTTTTTTATAAAGATAGTTACTCATGTATCTGACTGTTTTGTGTATATTTGCATAGTTTGTAATGTGACCTGAGATTGTAATGAAACATTAACTATTAACAGTGGTAACTCCTTAACAGGAAGCATGGGAGATGAGAAGGTGGAGGAGAGAACTTTGTTTTTTTCTTTATGTAATTCCACCATGTTTGAATTTTTTCCCCAATTTTTGAAATTAGAAAACAGGGCAAAAGATTTAAGTTGCACAAATATAACTGATGAAATGGCTCCTGGAAGACCATACCCTATAATATTCTCCTGCCAGACCAGGCCAGCCTTGCAGAGAAGCGGGATGAACTGACTTGGAATCCGTTCAACTGATTTTGGTGTTTGTTTCCCAAACAGAGAGCTTGGACTGAGATTAGGAGAAAGGGATGTGGGAAAGGCAGGAATAAATTTGATTTTTCACCCCCTGCTGATTTCCACCCCTGCCTTCTTCTCTTCCCCTCACCCCCCAGCAATTTCTAATTAGTTAGAAGAGCCATGCCTTCCAGAAAAGAGCAGGCATCCCTTGGGGATTCACCAGGAAGGAGTGGGTCTTGTGGTGAAAAGGAACGCTTTTTTTTAGTATTAAAGTTAATTAGAAATGGAATGTGTTAAAGCTCAATTTTTATCATTAGCACCCATTCCAGAGGGCCAGTTACTATTGGTAAAACTTCAAATTCTTTCTGTCACTATAGATTTGGTTTTAGGATTCAACATTTATTTGTGCCAGTCCCTAAAACTCATGATTCTCTGTGAGTCTGTTGGGTTTGGAGAAGAGATAGTAATATCACATTCAAAAATGTGTCCATGGCTTTCTGTGTCAGAGACTATAGAAACTGGCAAAGCAAATAGAACTTGATAGTTATTGATAGTTCTTTTCACAAGATACACATTGATAGTTATTTTCAAAGGAAAAAACTCAGTATAGGAACAAGTTCATGTGATGTAATATTGGAAACTTCCTTCTTGCTTTTTAAAAGACAGTATTTGCATATCCTGTTTTCATTGCATTATAAACAGGTGGTCTCCCAGTAAATGCAGTTTCCTCTTGCTTAAATGAGAAATCATGAATTTAATGCATTTGGTGACATATTTTGACAGTGTATGGGACATGGCTAATGGCTTAGATGTATAGCATTGTCATGTAAGCTTTTTAGTAAACTTTTAAGTAAACTTTTTAGTTAATTCTCAAAAGAGAAATGATAATGAATTCCCTGCCACATATTGGTGTTATTAACAAATAGATAACCTTTTGGCTGGAATTGTAGTCTCTGATATAGTTCTTTTCCTTACCCTATCCTCATATCTTAAAATGTAAAATTCATTAGTATAGAGATTTTGTCAGGTGTTTATTTCTACTATGCTATTATTTAACTGTGCTATTTATATTGTGTGTCAATTCCACTACAGTTGGTACTCAGTAAATATTTGTGAATGGATGGATGGATGAATGAATGGCATTCGACTTTTGTGAAAGTAATTAAATAATCCTCACACTTTGCACCCTTTACATGTACAATCTCTTTACTGGGCATCTCTGATCTATTTTGATGGTTATCATAAGATCTAGTATATGGTGAGCAGTCAATGGAATTCATAATGAATTGGCTGGACTTTGATTCATTTATTTACTGTACTAAGTTATCCATCATTCAAAAAAGATACAAACAAACAAAAAGAAAATACAACACCTATCATGTGCCAGGTACTGTTCTTCAAGAGGTAAAGGTACAACAAAAAGCCAAGTCCTTACCCTTTTGGAGCTTACATTTACATTACCACGGGGGGAGATGGGCAATACACAAAACAGAACTTTTAATATAATTTCAGGTAACAAGACATGTTAAAAAGAAATGTTCTCCCTGTCAGTGCTGCCAAATAAGTATTCCTTTGTTCTCTGCCACACTGTCAAATATGTAGGCATTCAGGAGAAATGTCTGGAAACCAGCTAACATGAGGCAGTTACGGTGGCCCATCAGAGAGCGTTAAGAGAAGATTTTCCTCCCAGGTGATATCAATTATCTATCTATATCTATTAATTAATTAATTAATTTATGTTGTGTTAACAATTATGTTTGGCTCCATCTTGTTTATTTACTTGTTTATTTTTAAAAAATATATATTTTATTGATTTTTTACAGAGAGGAAGGGAGAGGGATAGAGAGTTAGAAACATCGATGAGAGAGAAACATTGATCAACTGCCTCCTGTACACCCCCTACTGGGGATATGCCCGCAACCAAGGTACATGCCCTTGACCGGAATCGATCCTGGGACCCTTCAGTCCGCAGGCTGACACTCCATCCAATGAACCAAACCGGTTAGGGCTACTTGTTTATTTTTAATGCAAGATATTTACAGAAGGTTACAGAGAGTATAATTCATTCCCATCATTGCATCATTCAGTTTTAACAACTATCACAAGTGGCCAGTATTGTTTTATCTCCATCCCCAATCATGTCCCCCATGTCCGATATTTTACAGAAGCAAATTGAAGACATTATACTTTTTATTCCATAGATATTTTATTATGAGTCAATATAAGGGCTCTCAAAAAAACAGCTACAATATCATTATCATACCTAAAAAATAGCACAAATTGTTTAATATCATTAAGTAGCCAGTGAAGGATCATAATTCCAATTGTCCCCTAAATATAAGTAGCACTATTTTTTATAGTTGTTTGTTTGAATCACTGGGTTGTTGTTTTTTAATTACTCATCTGTTTTTGTTTTTTTTTTCAAAAGTTGGTTGAATACTTGCCCTCTTTAAAAAAAACCTGGAAAATTAAATGCACTATGTTTTCACATTTCCATGTTTTCTAATCAAGTTTGTAACATCCAGTGCATAGCTAGAATTTGTTTCTGGTAGTAATGTTTTGAGAATGATTTAGTTGTTGCTGGTTTTGTATTAGTATATTAGTCAGGTTCTCCAGAGAAATAAAACCAATAGGATGTATCTATCCTATGTAATAAGAGCTAATATGCTAATTAGACTGGAGGGTGGAACAATTTTCCCGATGACCTTCCAGAACGACCAGTGGGAGGGGGGCCCACGAGGCAGGTGGGGCTCCAAGTGCCTACTCTTGAATGATTTTCATGCATCAGGCCTCTAGTATATATAATATACAGAGATTTGTTATAAAGAATTGGCTCACATGATTGTGGAGGCCAAGAAGTCCAGATCCAGCTGGTCATACAGTTCTAGTCCAAGTCCAAAGGCCTGAGAAGCAGGTGAGCCAATGTTGTACGTTCCAGGTCATGTCTGAGTCCAAGGGCAGAAGACCAGTGTCCAGCTCAAAGACAATGAGGCAGAGAGTATATTCCTCCTTCAACAGATTAGATGAGCTCCACCTACATTGTGCAGGGCAGTCTGCTTTACTCAGTCTATCAATTAAGATATTAATATTTTTAAAAAATATATCTTTATTGTTGAAAGTATTACATGTCTCATCCCCCCCGCCCCCCCCACACACACATTTACCCTCCTCCACCCCCACCAGGCCATTACTGCACTAATGTCTGTGTCCAATGGCTTATGCAGATATACTTGTAAGTTATTTGGTTAATCTCTTCCCCCTTCCCTCAGAGATTTGTCAGTCTGTTGCATGCTTCCATATTAATCTTAACCAGAAACACCTTTGCAGACACACCCAGAAATAATGTGAACCAAATATCTGAGCACCCCATGGCCCATTCAACGTGACACATAAAATTAACCATCACAGTGGTGATGTCAAATAAGATTTATCTTGAAAATAATGGCTATGGCATGTAATAATATTACATTTAAAATAGTTTTTCTTGAAATATTAATGCTTATTGCATGTAACAATATTATATTTAAAATGGTTTTTCTTGAAATATTAATTTTTATTGCATGTAACATTTAAAATTATTTATCTTAAATATATATATATATATATATATATATATCACGTGAAAAAAAGTAAAATTAAATTTAAAAAAAGAAAATAATGGACATATACTCCAAGTACATATTCCCCATGGCAGCTTTCTTCATCAAAGAGGCATCTTCAGAATCTCTAAGCCAAGTGTTCTTAACTATGGACCTTGAAGAAGGGCCTCTGGGGTGCCTTAGAATCCTCTGAAATAATAAGCAACATTATACCCTATTTTCACTTTTCTGAGAAGAAGGTCCTTATCTTTCATCAGATTCTCTAAGGACCCATTGGCCTCTGCTGATTTAGTGTCACTGCTTGAAGCCATCATTACTCCTAGTGACCTTTCATCTTTGTGGCTGCTTTTTGTGAGGAGGGCCTAAACATGACTCTCTTGATTGTAAGCTTTATTCAGGCAGAGGTAAGTCTGTTCATTCATTCAGTATCCCTGGAGCCCAACACAGTGCATGCACACAGCACATACTCAATAAATATCTATTGAACCAACGAATTGACCAAGAAATGAGTAAATAAACAAATAGTCATTGTATTAGTTTTCTATTACCCTATCAACAAATTCTCAGATTTAGCAGTTCTGGTGCATTGAATGGAGGCATAAGATATATCGTATCAAACACTATGTGACTTGTTGTATCTTGTTTCTTTAACTCTGCGTAATGTTTTCAAGCTTCATCCACAGTTGAAGCTTGTGTCAGTACCTTCTTCCTTGTAATCCTGAATAGTAACCCATTGTATGGATACACAACTTGTTTATCCATTTATCAGTTGATGGACATTTATGCTATTTCTACTTTTGGACTAATATGAATAGAGCTGCTCTGAACATCTGTGTGCAAGTTTTCACTTGAACAATGATTTTCAATCATTTTGGGTAGATATCTAGAGTAGAATTGTTGGGCCATATGGTAATTCCATAGTTAACTTATCAAGAAGCCCTCTTATTAATTTTTAATGTAGGATATTTGAAGACTATACAAAATGGAGCCTTTTAACTTGATGGAATTTTTTTTAAGATAGGAATTTGCACACTTCTCAGGACCTCAAGATAAAAATAGCAGAAAGAATGCTAACTTGATCTTGACTTGGAAGGAACAGACTCAGTAACATGGCCCCATGTCTTTGCCACAATACCTGTGCCTGGACCTCTCCGTCCAGGTGGCAGTGTGAGGTCACTTTCAGGTCATCCATGTAGACCTTTGGACATCACAGTGTCTGAATAAGCATCATGACCTAGAGGATATGGTTTTTTTATTTCATTCTTTATTAACTTTATTGGGATGACATGTGTAATAATACAAACATAATATGCTAATTACTCTGGACAGCCGAATGACCTTCCGGACGTCATTCCAGATGTCCTTCCTGATTAAGCCATCATGGCGGGGGCTGAGACAGGGGTGGCTAGGGGTAATCAGCAGGCAGGCGAACAGTTAGGGGCAATCAGACAGGCAGGTGAGCAGTTAAGGGCTATCAAGCAAGCAGGCAGGTGAGTGGTTAGGGGCGATCAGGCAGGCAGGCAGAAGTGGTTAGGGGCGATGAGGCAGGCAGGCGAGAGGTTATGGGTGATCAGGCAGGCAGGCGAGCACTTAGGAGCCAGTGATCTCGGATTGCAAGAGTGTTCAGGCCAGGCTGAGGGACCCCTCCCCCCACTCTGTGCATGAATTTCATGCACTGGGCCTCTAGTTAGTTAATATTTTCTAGGTTTAAGGTATACAGTTGTATAATATATATCATCTGTATATTGTATGTGTTCACCACTCTTAGTCGGAAAACTATAACACACTGAAGAAAGAAATTGAAGAAGATACAAATAAGAGGAAGTGTATACTGTGTTCATTGATAAAAAGAATTAACATCATTAAAATGTTTATAATACCCAAAGCATCTACAGACTCAGTGCAATTCCTATTAAGATACCAATGGCATATTTCACAGAACTAGAACAAATATTCCAAAAATTTATATGGAACTACAAAAGTCCCCGAATACCTATAGCAATCTTGAGAAAGAAGAAGAAAGTTGAAGGAATTACACTACCTGATATCAAACTATACTACAAGACCATAGTAATCAAAAGAGCATGGTACTAGCATAAAAACAGAGATACAGATCAATGGAACAGAATAGAGAGCCCAGAAATAAACCCACGCCTTTGTGGTCACTTAATATTTGACAAAGGAAGAAAAAACATCTAGGCTGAATGAAAGCATACAATGGGATAAAGATAGTCTATTCAATAAATGGTGTTGGGAAAAGTAGACAGATATGTGCAAAAAATGAAACTAGACCACCTTCATACACCATACACAAGAATAAACTCAAAATTGATGAAAGACTTCAATGTTAGACTCGAAATCATAAAACTCCTAAAAGGAAACATAAAACTTACAAAACTCAACACCAAACATTCAAATAATCTAATTAAAAAATGGGCAAAGGATCTGAATAAACACTTCTCCAAAGAGGACATAGTGATCGTCAATAGACATATTGAAAAGATGCTCAGTGTCAGTAGTAGTTAGAGAAATGCAAACTAAAACCACAATGAGATACCACTTCACACTGCTGTCCTCAATAAGTCAACAAACAACAAGTGTTAGCGAGGATGTGGAGAAAAGGCAACCTTCGCACTGTTGGTGAGATGTGGTTTTTTAAAACTAGTCTGGGCAGCCTACAAAACAGATTTGTGCTGTGGTTACTGAGGTTCTGCAATCACAGCCCTGAGATTTCCTGAGTAGGACAAGCTTATTAGCACAGGGTCCTACACATAGTAGGTGATCATTGAAATCACTGAATCTTGGCTGAATAAAAACAGATCTATGTTAGTGTTTCTACAAAACTCCATTTTGTAAAACTAATGTTTAATCTGTTAAAATAAACACCATGCATTTTAAAGTGACAGGGATTGTGTGTACGTGAAGATGAGGGTATGTTTGAGAGTTGGGTTTAGGATGCGATCAGTTTTTTTTTCCTTGACTTTGACTCAAATCCTGTTCCTTCGTCAGCTTGTCTGAGGACTTTGACAGTTTATAGATGCTCTCTGAACCTCAATTTCCTTTGCTACAAAATGACAATACGAAGTTATGCTTCCTAAGATTGCTATGAGGATGAATTGAGGCAAGATGTATAAAGTGCAAAGAGTTGTGCCTGGCCTATAATAGGTGTTCAACAAATCATATCTATTTTTATAAACAATAATGCTCTTCTTTTAAGCTGATGGTGATAGCATTCCATGCAGAAAAGAAAACATAATTATACTGTTCACAGTGTTCATGAGTCAAAGAGAATGAGGTTGCTCCAAGGTGCACATTCTAGCTAGAAATGTTAGGTTGCTCAAAGCAATGAAGAAAATGGTCTCTCTGTCTTTCATTACATAGATTTTCCATCCAGCTCCTGGTTTAACATTTGCTTAATTCCTGTATTATGTAAACACCCAAGAATCCTTTTGCCAGTCTCCATAGCAGTGACATAAATCAGAGCTTGCAATTTCACGAGTGCCTTGCTATACCTCCAAGCGTCTGCTGGAGGGAACCATGGTTAGATTTCTAAGTGGTTATTCAGCCCCCATCCCTTTGAGGGCCTGAGACATGATTAACCTGCAATGGCTGTGTCTCCCTCATTAAAGGAAAGCTCTAGCAAGGGGAAAAACACTGAAACCCATCAAGACGTTCTGTGCTATTTTTTTCTTGCACGTCAGCTGTGTGGGTGCCTCTTGTTCCTCTGTCCTTCAGGTTAGTAAAATCAAGACCAGTTGCTGAAGCTATGCACTATCAATAAAAGTTAATGTACCGCAGGAAACTCGAAGGGGAACAAAACCACTTAGGTGTTCAGGGCCACCAAGCTACCCGCACATCTCCTGTGAGCTGGCCGGCTCCTGGCAGTGGTTTTGTTGCCCTGACTTGAAACGAAACATTATTTTCCCAAGTAAATGGCAGAACATGCAGATCGAGGACATTGGCAGTAAACCAGGAATGCGCTGTTCCCGGCCACTGCCTCGCCAGGGGAGTGGGATAGTCTGCAGTGTGCCTCGAGGTAGGACCATATCCAAGTCACTGATGCTTCAAGTGTTTCTTCAAATAGTAGGGCCCATAGCTGCCCATGTGCCTCCCCTGAGTTTGGGGACGAACTCTTTCTTTGGTCTACAGGTTCAAATATGTCCCCTGGGCACAGGCTGCATAAATGTCACAGCCAAAGGTTTCAAATTTGTATTTTGTCCTAAAATGTCTTACTGCAGGCTGGATCTAGTCCTGGGTTCCGAGCTCCAAGTGGAAGAAATCTTGAGTAAATGTTCACAATTGAAGAAGGGCTCATTCCATTATGTACTTGGCTCATTGTGGTTAATGATGGAAAGTACTGAGTCAACGCAAGAACAATGGGAGAGATAAAGCAAAGAAAATGTCAAATAGTCTTCCTTGCACTCTGCTCAGAGGGGATAAAGCAAGAATTTTAGATACAAAGGAAAATTGAGTGGACATCTTTGCTTGCTTAAGCGCATACATTTCCATGTTTATCGATATTATTTTTGGTTCTAGAAAGGAATTTGAGGTTCAGGACAGTCCTTCACAGATGTTGTCACACTCAGTGACTCCTCAGGACCTGTTGTTATTGTGGTTTCCAATTTACAGATAGGGAAACTGAGGCTCAGAGAAGTTACATGGGTCCTCGAGTATTAATTAGACTGTGAGCTGAGGGTTGCAAAGCAAGTTTCTCACGTTGCTCACCTGGGGCCTTTCTGGCCTCAGGGCCACTGTAGAATGCCCGACACTGCGTGCCCACGGGGATGGCTCGAATCGAAAAGACTGACCATACCAAGAGTTGCCAGGATGTGGAAGACCTGAAACTTCCCCCCACTGCTGGTGGGAATGTAAAATGGCATGACCACTTCGAAAAGCAGTCTGCCAGTTTTCTTTAAAAAGTTAAACATACACAAATCCTCGGACTCAACAACCCCGCTCTTTGGGATCTACGGGAGAGAAGTGAAATCATGTTCACACAAAGGCTTGTATTTGAATGTTCAGAGAAGCATTAGTCATGTGGGCAAATGCTGGAAGCCATTCAAACATAAACTGGAAGAGCCATACAACGGAATACTACTGAGCAATAAAAAGGGACTCACCACTGAGACTTTTAATAACCTGGACAGACCTCCAAACCATTTGGCTGAGTGAAAGAAGCCAACCGCAAAGACCACAAAAGGTACAGTAATGTTGATATGAAATTTCTAGAAAAGATCACACCCTAGAGACAGAGAGCAGGCTGGAACGAATTGGGTGATTGGCTGGAAATGGACATGAGGGAACATTTTGGGGTGATAGAAATGTTCTCAGAGTAGATTATGGTGATGGTTGCACAACTGTATAAATTCACTAAAAATCATCAAACTGTACACTTACTGTGGTAAAATTGTATGGTGTGAAGATTAGACTTCAATAAAATCATTAAGAAAATGAATTCCAGGACCATTAAGTCAGTTGGCTGAGCCAGTAGCTACAGGGATGGAAGAACATTTTCACTAAATGTATTTAATAAGCCAAACTCTGCCACCATCTGTCCATCAGTTCAGCAGGAATTGCTGATACTGGAGAGGAGGAGAGATCGGAACGAACAACCCTTGATGTGAAAGTCCATAGGCTCTGACACATGACACACACCCAAAACTCACACCCTCAAACCGTGACCATTAGGTGTCTGCCAGGGTGGGAGGAAGGCTATAGTCACTCCAGTGTATATGCAGCCTGGTTATCTCATCTTTTTTATTGTGTCCTTACAACCCCGGGAAAATGGCACTTCTTTTTTTCCTAGTCAAACACACACCGATGTGCACACGTGCACACTTTTGTAAAAGGTCAGGAAAATAAATCTGAGTTTTTAAAGGAAGAACATAGCAATTACCCATAATCCTAACACTCAGAGATCACTGTAAATATATATATTTATTTACATTAGATTACATTAGTTTAGGCTAATTATTTATGGATTAGTACATATAATTAAAATTATATGTAGGTTTTAGTCAACCATCAGCTGTCTTATTAGGGCCCCCTGGACCCTGGGGGAGGGGTGGTGGTCCAATCTTTCCTTGGTCTCAAGGAAGCCAGCCAAGGTGGAGTTCTACCTGGCACTCTGCTTAGGAGGAAAACCCTCGATGGTTCGAAGGCCAAAGGTTGGTTTTGCTCACCTTCAGTCACTCCCAAATATGTCCGCTTACCTCCCATCCAAGCTGTTCCATCTCCATACTCACACTGGTTTTGCACAAGTCCCGTCCTTATTTTACAATTGCCCAGACTGTTGTCATCAGCACTGGGTTATACCCAAGGAACATGCACATCTCTCCCTCCCGCCTCATCCAGTAATAATTTAGATCAAGGAGACAAAATAGGACTCGTTTCATGACTCAAGTCAGGTTGATTTAAACGCCCAGTTGAAGCCTTGCGTGGAAAAGGATTTTGAAGCTGCACACGATGGATCATGGATTCTTCTGTGTTTTTGTGGCTGCGGGCGTGGTGGCCTACTTTCAATGCATCCTCCACCCCAATTTAGATGAATTAGTGCTGCATACTTGTAGGTTTTCATTTTCTAAGCAACAACAGGAATTTTCCCCCAGATAGCCTTTAGCAGAGCCAAAACCCAGCAGAGGAAAGGCTCAGCCACTTAGCTTTGGAGTGAGTTTGTGCATTATATTGATTTCCATCTTACAGAGTCTCTTTTCTGAATGATTGAGGGGCCAGCACATTTGAAGAAGGTGGCATTTGCCATCCTCACCATATCTTGGGGGGTCTCCATTTAGGTGGGCTTACAGGATTTGAGAGCTGAGTGACACAGATCAAAATCCCTGGGATGATCTGTCTTCCAGTCCTCCAGGGGACTTCTTACATCAACTACAAATCATTTATCAAAATATCTACCTGTCACCTGTCCAGAAGTAACACCGGGCTAAATTCTGCATCGGAGCATGGCTGTACCATTAAACAGGGAGGGGAATCCCTTTCCTTCTCTTAAACCCAAAGTTTTCTGGAGATTCTCTGCACCAGCACCCAGGGGTCTGGTTTCTGTTTCATTTGATCACAGTGACAGTGATGGAGATGACAATGACGAAATGTATAGGCACACTCATGTCTGTCCATTCTAAGAATTATAAGCTTTAAAAATTTTTAACTAGTTATATTTTAAATAATTTAACTAAAATAGCATTAAAAAGAACAGTGTTAACTTTTTAAAACTTAATATATGTGGTTTTAGTACATTTCACTAACTTTAAAATGCAAGTAATTTTCTCACTGTTTCAGAGAATTGTGTTTTATGCAAAGCCCATATTCTACATGCATATACAATAATTTTTCTCTTAAAGGATTTTTGAAGTATAAATATTTCTATATACAAAAACATAGCTTACATATAAAACTATATATATGAATATATATTCATATATAAAGCTACATATATGAATACATATAACATAAAGCTATATATATATGTATTATGTATATGTATAGATAAATTCAGAATGACAAGCTTTTCAAGTATTAGAGTCACAGTGGTCCATTAGTGGATATTTCCTCTGACCTCCCCACTTTACAGATGGAAATATTGAGGTCTGGGCTTGAATAACTTACCATCACGGTGATGGCTGGAACAGAACCATGTCTCCTGGTTCATGATTCAGTGTTCATTTTTAGGTACAAATTGTCTCTATATGCTTTTTTTAAAAAAATCTGATCTTTTACATATATAATTTCCCTTCCTCTTCTCTCTTCATCTTCCTCCTCACCCCCACCTATTTAACCAGTGCTTATAAATCTGAAACTGCCTGTCCAATTCTGCCTGAGTACGACCTCAGAAGTCTCAAGTGTCTCACCAGCCAGGGTCCTGTAAACTCCTGGTTATGATTAATTTTTCAGGGAAATTAATTTCTAGCTAAAACAATTAAAGACATTACCATCAATTGCACATGGCAGCAACTCAGTATTTGTTGAATATCGAATGAATGAACAAATGGCATTTCGACGATGAATGTGAGAATTTCCAACATTCCTGTGGCTTTTTTAAAAACGAGGCAGCCGTGAATAATAACCCTGACTACTGTCATGAGACAGGAGGCCAGGGGATCTCTTCCCCTGTGCCTTTGTCCTTGCTCTTGCAACTTGTATGCACCACTGACCTTCCTGAATAGCCATGTCAGGGCGGCAAGAGCAGGGAGCGGATGAACTGGAGCCTGGATGCTGCACTAAGCCTCCATGTGATGTTTGCAGAGGCCAGGGGGACACTGAGTGGTTGGCGTGGGCTTTGATTAAGCTCCTGGCTGTGTCCACCACAGCGTCAGATGCTTCCACATCCGGGTGTGCAGAGCTATGTCCTGTAAGCCACAGGTGACAGGCAGTCTCAAAGGAGCCAACTCAGCCTTGGATGTCTCTGGAGCTGTGGTGACAGTCCCACTGACCCCCAAATGATCAGGAGCAGGCTCCAGCCTCTCCACCTGTTTCCTTTCAGGCATGTCCTGTGGAGAGGCTGGCTATGGCCTCGCAGCCACTTCCCAGAATGCCCCTCTTCAAAGGCCAGCTGGTGAGAAGGGAGCGATCTGTGACCCATGGCGCAAATCTCCATCTACCCTTCTAACCAGCCTTGGAATTGTGTTCTAAGACGCTCTATTGCATATCCTATCCGATGAGGAATTACAAAGGGGAAGAGATGAGCTCTTATGTTCACAGTTGCTTTCAGAGGCAATACGGTGAGGTGTTAGCAGTGCAGCCTCCAGAGCCAGGCTGTCCGGGTTCGAATCCTGGTTCCAGGGTTACTCGCTGTGAGAGGACAGCAACATTAACTTAATTTCTCCAAGTCTCAGGTTTCTTATAAGTAAGATGGGGATAATGAAAGAATGTGGAGAAGATGCCTGTTGCAGAGTAAGCACTCAGCAAGTTTATTATTAGAGCTATTGCTAATATCATAATTATGGAATTAGTCACCTGTGTTAAAGGAGGAGGTTAAAGGAGAAGCCAGGCCACGTGGTGAGACAGTGAGTTAGAGTGGGAAGTAGCGACTGCGGTGTTACACAGGCCTGGCCTCCGTGGCCCTGAGCAATTGCGTTCACCTCTCTGAGACCTCCTCCTTTTACTTATTTATTTTTGACTGAGTGTTAACTGCAATGCTATGTGGTACATGGTAGGAGTTCGGTCATTTCCCATTTTCTTCTCATTCTGTCCGTCACATCTTACACTTGCTTAGAACCGATGCTGGAGGCTACAGGCGCACACTACCTCCAGTGCTCAGCTCCTCTGCCCATGTCCTCCGAAGGCGCCACCTTGGCTGTCATCATGGCATTTACCTCACCCCAAATCCCCACCTAAGTGCTGGTCCTCTTCTGTTTCTGCTCTGAGTCTTGGTTACATGGCTGTATTCAGTTTGTGAAAAACGTAAGGTGTACACTTATTATGTGTCCGTTTTTACATATATATTGTGCTTCCATAAAAGTGACTTAGAGACCTAGTGCAGGTAGAAGGATTCGAATGTCATTTGTTGATGACCTGTGGCTCCGAATTGGAATCAAGAAAGAACTAGCTCCTATTATTTGAGCTCTAGTCATCACCCTTCACATTTACTGTCTTACCCTGATTTTTAATCGTGGCACAAATAGTTACCATCTAGCAGAAGCCATGAGAATGCACGCTGTTCAGCCGATTATAAGTGTAGCCTTTGGGAGAGATTCATTCATTTAGGACTGTTGGAGGGCTCCTTTCCTTGGCCAGGCCCTGGGATCCTATGGGGAGGAGCACCCACAGCTGACGTCCTGTCTCTCTGGAGGCTTCATTCTAGGGCTGCCAGCAAAGACGGCAGACCACCCTGAGCGGGAAGCACTCGAGGTGTGGCAAAGGCGAAGAAAACCGAACAGGAGCAGGCTCCGGCCTCTCCACCTGGTTCCAGGAAAACGGGCCCTGGGAGGAAGTGCCTGAGTAAGAGCTGAAGCCTGAACAGCCTCGGTCTGAGAGAGGGGCTGGCAGTGGGGATAAGCAGAAGGAACAGCATCTACTAAAGCTTGAGAGTCCTGCTCCCCGAACAGCAGTCCTGGTTCTGCTCCCTCCCCTGGGTCACTTTCAGGGAATCACTGACAGTCTCTGAGCCTGAGCTCACGCCTGCCCAGGTTGCTGCCGTGTCTGCGTGCAGGGAGAACACGATGTTACTAATGGACAAAGGTGTCCAGACGCTCTCCCCTCAGGGTCCAGACGGTGAGCAAGTGGAAGACATTGGCAGTGGGTAGTGGAGAAAAACTGAAACGCCTTCAGCTGGGTCTGTACACCGAATAATTTTTATTTCTTTATTTTTTCTTTTTGGCTAAACATAGTTACTCAGCAAGGTAATCATGGGATGGCAGAGCATCTGCCTAACCATCTGGAGCATAACCTTGATCGTAGGAGTGCATTAGGTCCAGACACAAGACTGGAAGGGATTTCCGTTGAACCCCTTTATGGGAGGTGGTATGTGATACCTTAGACACCTCAATGAGGCCAAGAGCTCCCCTTCAAGCACATGTATCCAACCACAGAAACGCATGCATTTGAGCCACGCATCTCTACCCCAGTGGCTTCCCATTCCACTGAGGAGTCAACCTCTTACAGGAATCTCCCATGCCCCGTGCTTCTGAGACCATTATCACTTTCCAATAAGATGGTTTGCACACACTGCTTTGTCTGCCCAGTAAACTGTGGATTCTGTGGAGGGTGTGGGGCTGGCTCTGCGCCTCTGGAGTTTGAATTCAGGGATGGTGGGAGATGGCATGAGAGTAAGCAGTTCAGAAGTCGTTTTGGAGGAAGAGCCAGCTTTAATTTTTATTGCCCCAAGTTCACTGCTTCTCTAGGTCTCTGCTGCTCCTGGTAAATCAAGTAATAGGTTTCTGTTAAAGACCTCAGGGTGCTGGCCCCACTGGCAGTAGTCTTGCTTTGTAAGCCATTCTCTACATTTATTGTTCTCTTAGTATATGTGGGTTTTCTGATATCTGTTCCAAATTAGTATTTCTCTAATTTTCAAATGTCTGCTCTGCCTGGCTGAGATAAAATATATATAGCAACTCTATTTGGCAGGCTTTCCATGAAGGGGAAAGGGTGTTTTGGTTACAATTTAATCTTTTTTTTCTATCTTCCTCCTCCTTTATAGAATTCACGTTGCCCATCTTCCTGACTCTTCGCGTTCCTTATCTCAAGGTGGGCACCCTCAGAATCCCAGGGCATTTCACCAGCCACCTTTTACAGAAGCTTAGGAAGATGGAGGCAAACCCATGAGCAAGACTCAGGTTTTCCAAGCCACGTGGCAATTTCCTGCTCCATTACAGCTCTGCACACCCTTTCAACTTGCTTGTCAGCCTAGGCTCTGAATGTCCCGGATAATCCTACAATTGGTGACAGGTTACAGGTTTCTAGGGCATCTTATTTGTTGTTTAAAATTAGGAGTCTCCCGCTCTCTTGCGGCTTTGTAGAAACTTGTTCCAGTGTTTTCTCCTGGTCCCCTCCTCTGACTCCCTGGAAAAAGCACCCTCCCTTATCTAGGCCGACAGATTTGTTTTGTTTTGAGTTATGCCCACATTGGGCCTCCACCTCTCTTATTTTGTGGTAATATATACACTATAGATGGATGGCAGCCAACATGCACTCTTTTGTACTGAGAAAGTATTTATATATCACCCAGTTTACATGACTTCCTTGCTCATACCTTATAATCCTTTTATAAATTTTTGTTTACATTGTGACAATGGACAACACTTAAGGTCCTATTGCAAGCATGTCAAAGTCAAAGGCTAACACGTGCTAAATAAATCAGGTTTAAGTTTATGTGGGCTGCAAAAAAAACAAAAGCTTCAATTTTCATAGAAATGTAGGTTATTTCGATAGAGACGTGCTAAATACCAAGGGCTGAAATAAGTGAGTAATCGTTAACATAAAATAATAGAACATTTTAATAAAAATTAATATTTTTTCTTGGACATTAACTTACCAGACACTGATTAACTGCACAAATTAATAAGGGTAACGCAAATAAACCTATTTTTCTTGTTCTCTGAAAGTGAAATATTCCCTGTTGCGCACACCAAACAAGTCAGTCCAAGACGTGGCAATTGGCTGCTAAATATTCGCTGCTAATATTAGTGGAGAGAAATGGTGTGCTTGCGAGTAAGGCACGTAAAGGAAATGGACACAACATAGTTATAGTAATCAGTCATTAGTGAACGTTGTAGTTCATTATTAATAATTATGTATAACAGGATATTGTAAAAATTAAGTTATGAAATTCTTATTGAAATGTTTCTTACATACTGTTATATTGGCTGGGCCACAAAAATATTCGTTGTGGGCCACATGCGACCTGCAAGCCGTGAGCTTGACATGCTTGTTCTATTTTCTTCTTTCTTCCACCAGGTCTCTTGAAAAGCAGTTCTGAAACTTATTTTTTTATTATATTTTTATTTACTTCAGAGAGGAAGGGAGAAGAAGATAGAAACACCAATGAAGAGAGAGAATCATTGATCGGCTGCCTCCTGCATGCCCCACATTGGGGATCAAGCCCACAACTGGGGCATGTGCTCTGACCAGGAATCAAACCATGAACTCCTGGTTCATAGGTCAATGCTCAACCACTGAGCCGTTCCAGCCGGGCTGAAACTTGTTATTTTAAGGTTCTACCTGCTGTACCTCAGTCTAAGTAAAGGCCATTTGTGTTCATGCTTCTGCACTTCAGGTTTGGACCAGATTTTACTCTCCTTTGGTAAAAAGGATGAATTTCCCGTTATTCTCATATGACAGAAACACATCAATTCTCTGCAGTAATCAACAAATAGATTTGGAATGTTTGACTTAAATAAAAAAAGAGTTTCAAGGGTACGATCTCAAATAAGTTTTCTCATTCACCCCTTTCTTTCCTCTCCCCCATTCTCTTTAATTTGTTAATGCTTTTGACTTATTTTGCTTTGGATAATTTTCAAAGTACTGCTTCCCCCTAGAGATCTCTAAAAGGCAGAAGTTCTGGCTATTAAAGATTTGCCATTCTCAGAACGGCCCAGTTAGGGTACCCTCAGGTTATTTATAACTGGATTTTATCTCAGAAAATTAACTAAAAGAAGATTAACCAAAAATCTCAAGGAAAATGCCTTAAACATCTCATCTATTATGCTGTGCTCAAACACTTATTTTCATCTTAACAGCTCGGTAAACCCAGTGGAATGCTCTTCCTAGTTTGGGGCATAAAATAAGATAACACTATGAATTCCTACAGGAAATCTTGTAACTCTACTTAAAATTAAGGCATAAAGTATGAAAATGTGAGTTTCCTCTGTATAGTCTTATTACTCTGCCTGTTAACTTAAGTGGTTCCTATTTCTGCGGGTTGGAGGAGCCCCAGGACATTTAAATCTCTCTTCTAGAAACAAATCCTTTTCCTTAAACGCCTCCCAGGTCAGGACTGAGTCAGAGCTCAGATCTGTAATGAAGAAGGTCTTACCATTTAGACATTTTCCTCATCTTCTAATTTACCCAGATGGGAGGGGAAGCCTGGAAAGTTAGTCCTACTTTATCCATTTAGGACTTTATTCATTATATCCCATTTCAGGCTCATTAAAAGGCATAGTCTTCACAACAGAATACAAGGGTCTTGCTGTCTGCCTTTCCTGCCTCCTCCTTCTGACCTGCCCTCCTCTTCCCTGGGACCTCTGCCTCCTCCCTCTGACCTACCTTCCTCTTCCCGGGGACCTGCCTGCCTCCCTCTTTGGACCTGTCTTCATCTTCTCTCCTCTTTTCTCATTCTACTTCAGCCATTTCTCAAACACATCAGGTGTACTCCTGTCCCTGGGGCTTCGCCTCTTATGTTCCCTCTGCCTGGAATGCTCTTCTCCAAATTCAGAGCTTAGCTCAAATGTCACTTGACACTGAAGTCTTTCCTTACTACTCACTATCAAATGGCAACCGGCCTGTAATCCCTGCACCCCCTCTCCCTTCCTCTACTGTATAAAACAGCATGTAGGCACCGACACGGACCTAGATATGTCTGAGCTTTTTTTCCCATTCCCCTGCCCTATAGAATATACATTCATAAGGCATGGGGGATTGTGTCTATTTTTCTCATCAGGGCCTAGAAGAGTGTTTGGGGAGATGGTGCTGCCCAGTGTTCAGGAGGGCAGATGGTGGCAGGGAATCCTGAGCTACAACGCATTAGCTGTGTGACCTTGGCAGAGAACTCGGCCTGTCTGAGCTCCCATGAGTAGAAGTGACTTGCTGGGTGGTGGTCTAGCAAGACACGGAAAAGCATGGACCCTTGGGTTCTGTCACTGAGTAACTGTCACAACTTTGGGGCAAATTATCCTCACTAAGCTTCAGTTCACTCCTCTGCTAAATGGGGATGATGATAATCCTAATGACGTCATAGGGATTTTGGAAGCATTAAATGAAATAATAGAAGGGGCTTGGTTTGTTCTCTGAAGCACACTGACACCTCATAAATGATAGCTATTATCATGATTACTATTAACACCTATTTCATAGGGTTGCCATGAGATAATGTGTGTAAAGAGTATTATCAATGTTACTCATTAATTTCTTTTACATTCCCCTTCCCTCCAACACCCAGCAATCTGGTGTCTGCTACTGAAATTTACTGGCAACAACTTCCAACTTCTATAACACTAAGTATTTGTACAGGCAGAAAAAACAAGGCAGGAAAATCGAGGCAGGGGAGTGCAAGGGTCATAGCCTTCAAGGTCACAGACCTCAGCTTCCTCACCTGGAAAAGGGGCCAATAGCCCTTCCTCAGCAGGTTGCTGTGATAATATGGGAAAGAAGAAGCTTGCATCTCATTTTGAGACACAGCAAGTACTTGCTAAGTGCTGGCCCTCTCCTGATGGCAACCACAATGGGACGATGCTGTACTTTCAAGCGTTTTATTGCAAATGTCCAATTACCTTATGATGCATTAAGGGCAGGATTATGACTCACACTTTTTCAGGCTCTCCTCCACATCCCCAAATTCCTAAAACCATCCTGAACATGGAATTGACTGTGAAAACCAAATTGGCCATTTATCTCAAGACTACTGAATCCGGTCTCTGTCCAGCAGGCAACATTGTCACACCCAGGAGAAATTTCTAGACTATCTAGGACCCCTCATATTATTATTTAGTGTAGGCCTCTTATTTTTCTAAACATTTGGAAATGTGCAGTGGTTTCAATTGACCAAGAATTAATGTAAAAATTAGTAAAAGAGTGAAAACAGAGAGACGTTTAAGTTGACTGTGCCATATGCAACTTGCCAAACGCTCATTTCTGTAAATGAGAAAACTAGGGTCCATTTTGTGGCTTATTTCATAATCTCGCAGAGATGTTGCATCAAGTCGGGCATCAGAAAAGACGCCAGCACCAAACAGAGACGCCTTTGCTGCATTTGCAGTTTTCTGTCTTATTAACATGAAAACATTCTACGTGGCTGGAAACATCTAAAGGCTATTTTTTATTTTATTTTCCATTACTTCACTCTAAAGCTTTAAGCCGTACCTGTGGAAATTAGACTGTCACCTGCTTTTAGCATCTTGTTTTCTTTCGTGTTTGTAATGAAGCCCTCTGGGAATTATGCGATTACAAAAATGAGTTACAAATCCTCATTTGGTATACAAAAGTCTGTAGTTACTTTCCTTCTCTGTTTAAATAGTCTACAAAACAAGAAATAATTAGTCAAGCACTATCGGTAATTAAGCACATAAGATGAACATTAAGCAAACTGCAATCTTGCATCATTTTGAAGGTGGATAGGCAGGTTTTCGCGTTTGGAATCCAGCCAAAATGCCCATCTTCATTCCCTTTGCTCCTTATTTATTATTGGCGAGGGAATTCGCTTGCCTGACTTGCTGATGTGCTCTCGCTGGCAGTCCACCTGAGAGTTCGAGTAAGTGTGAGCCACTATTTTTTGACACACTACCATTAGAAGTGGAAGATTTCAAAGAACTTGATATATTGAGAGTGGAAAGACATGCGTTTCCCCAACATGCAAGTGCGTTTCTAAATTGAGATCAGTTCAAAATTCAGAGAACTGCCCTGCCTTCTTGTATGCGATATCTGCTCAGAAGTATCTATAAAACCCTGTTTCTGTTCAGAATACTCTTTCTCATTTGGTCTTTTCAGGCTCCTTGAACTTGCTATTTAGTCCCCACTGCACAGGCAAAATCTGAAAAAGTTTGGGTCTAATTTAGGATTTTCTTGAAGATGAGCACGTCTAGAAAACTGATTTGTATATTTGGACTAATATATATATATATATATATATATATATATATATATATATATATATATGTATATTTTTATTGATTTCAGAGAGAAAGAGATAGAAACACCAATGATGAGAGAGAATCATTGATCTGCTACCTCCTGCAAACCCCCCACTGGGATCAAGCCCAAAACCTAGGCATGAATGCTAACTGGGAATAGAACTGTGACCTCTGGTTCATAGGTCAATGCTTAACCACTGAGCCACATCAGCCAGACCTAAAATATATTTTCAAGGAAAATCACAGGATTAAATTTCTAACTCATCTAGATTGGAAAAATAAATACTCATTCAACAAACACTTTGGAGTGCCTGTTATTTGATACAAGGATTAGTCCATATTCTTAATGCAATCACTGTCCAGCATTAAATTCAAGCCTAATTATGACTTGATGTATTTTTGTCCTCTTGCATTGCTTCTTCCTCATACTTTGGTGTGAAATCTTGATAGGCAATATTTGTATGTGATATACTGGGTCTCCATTCATCACTCAAGAAGTAATAGAATGATCAGTGATTTTTTTCCTTCTGTCTTTTCTATCCCAGATGGTCCTTCTGACCAGATGGTTTCTGTATTAATTCTATGGATATGGGATTTTTTAAATTAGAAACAACTGGTGGTAAATAGCATTCTCCATTTAATCTGTGACTTCTTTTTTACTATTAAACATAAATGCCATAAGGCCAATATCTTCTCTATATATAAAAGCCTAATATGCTAAGTGTCTGACCATTTGACCATTTGACCAGTCGCTATGATGTACACTGGCCACCCGGGGGTAGACGCTCACAGTAGGTTAGCTTGCTGCTGGGGTCCAGCCAATTGCGACTGAGTGAGACAGGCCAAACATGCCCTGGAGCCCTCCTGTAGCCTCTCCCCAGCCAGCCAACCTCCCGTAGTCCCTCTCAGGCTGGCCAACCCTGATCTGCCCCATCAGCACTGATCGGGACTGGGTGAGATGGGACATGCCCTGGAGCCCTCCTGCAGTCCCGCCCAGGCCCCAATTATACACCGGTGGGGTCCCACGGCCTGGCCTGCACCCTCTTGCAATCCAGGACCCCTCAGGGGATGTTGGAGAGCTGGTTTTGGCCCGATTCCTGCAGGCCAGGCCAAGGGACCCCACCGGTTCATGAATCCATGCACCAGGCCTCTAGTTTCCTATTAAGTGCATAGTAGTTTACAGTTTTCAAAGCCTCTGACAAGGATATCTAGGACAGGACAGTATTAGTATCCCCATTTTATAGCTCCTGAGTAACAGGGCCAGAGAGGTTAAATGACTTGCCTGAGATAACACAGCAATCTGGCAGAGTCAGGATGGTATTTAACCTTCTTCTGTCTTTTTCATCACACTTGCCTCCCAATCAAGTATCCCTGGTCCCATAGAGATGGAGAAAGGTCATGTTGACATTATGTATCATAAATATAAAGTTTTTTACAAGAAGATACAGGTATAGATATAAGTATAGGTATAGATATAGATATAGATAGAGATATAGATATAGATATAGATATAGACATAGACATATTTTAACATTTGGGCATCCATACATTTAGCAAAGCTTTGCTGAGTGCCTGCTTGGTATGTGCCACAGACATGAATGGGGCATAACACTGTGATAGGCTGAGGGACTGCAGGACACATGCTGCTGTGGCTGCTTCCAACACCAGGAGTTACAACTGAACTGAAGTCTTGAGGACAGGAATCACTTTTCACTTTGGTGTCCCAGAGGAAACCAAATTGTTGGATGACACTACATCATGCCAGGAATACAAAGGACTTAGAAAATAGTGATGAAGTGTTATTGCTGTTGGAGTTTTTTACCTCACTTTTAGGCTTCCTGAACTTAGGAGCTACTTATTCCATCTGAACTCTGTGCCTCATCAGTGAAACAGAGATAAAACACACTAAATGCAATCCAGTGATATCACGATTGGATTCTGAAACAGAAAAACGGTGAACTCCAACTAGGGTGGATCTGCTTACTTCATAATATGTACCAATGTTAATTTCTTAGTTCTCATAAATGTACCACAGTCGGTCATTTGGAATACTGACTAGGCGAAACCGGATGAAAGGTGTACAGGAACTCTGTAGTATCTTTGCAACTCACCTGTAGAACTAAAATGATGCTAAAATAAAAGATTATTTAAATTTAAAAAAACCCAACAGCCTCAACCCATGATAATTGTATTAGTCAGCCCATGCTGCCATAACAAAACACCATAGACTGTGTAGCTTAAATAATATAAATTTATTTTCTCACCATTCTGGAGGCTGGGGAGTCCAAGATCAAGGTGCTGGCTGATTCCGTCTCTGGTGAAAACCCTCTTCCGGGCTTGCAGATGGCCACCTTCGCACTGTGTCCTCACGTGGCAGAGAACGAGACGTCTGGTGTCTCTCCTCTCCTTATGAGGACACCAATCTGATAGGGCCCTAACCTGTGACTTCAGTTAACTTTTTATAAATTGGTGTCATCATTTGGGAAGACTTGTTAACAGTATCTAGATAAACTAAACATAACCATATCTGACCTTCTAGGAATTTCACTCCTAAGTATATGTACGTATGTTCACCAAAATACGATTCCAAGAATATGTAGAGCAGCTGCATTAAACATGATAACTCAAAACTGTAAACTGCCCAAATGTCTTTTACAGATAGAATGGGTAAATAAATTGTGGTATTTTCACCAATGGGGCACTGCACAGCAAAGAGGTGAATGACCCACAACCAAACCCAACAAGAATTAGTCTTGCAGACATGATGTTGAGAGAAAGAAGGCAGATACAGAAGAGTGCATTCTATATGACCCTGTAACAAGCTCAATAAAAAGTGAACTATTCCTATACTAGAAGTCATAGGTAGAGACTGGATGGGGACATGAGCTGGACTCTCAGATGTTGCTAATGTTCTGTTTCTTGGTCAGGGTGCTGGGTGTGTTCAGTTTGTGAAAATTCATTTTGGGACACACATGTGCATGTGCTTTCGCTTGAGTGTATATTTTACGCCAATAAAAAGTTCACAAACACGCAAAAAATCTTATAGCTGTTGAGAAAATTAAGTAAGATAATGTATTGAAGTCATACCCAATTCATTTCATTCCTTTATCTGCCCTTGGAGTCACAATCCATGCCCTCAGACACCCTGCCATGCCCTCTGGCCACCAGCCGAGTCACTGGGAAATCACTCTGCCCACAGCACAGGGTTAGGTTCTTGACCAAAGTGGGACCCATAAGTCAATGGTGAGTGTGATGATGAGATGCCTCAAGATCTTCTTTCGTTTGTCATGTGCACTAAATGGTCAATAAACTCTTCAAGGAGCTCACTTGGGAGGGGGTAGGATTACTGATCACTCTCTCCTGTTAACATTTCTTGTCATTGGTAAATGGGAAAGGAGCACCCACCCACCCACCCATATACACACAAAAGCAACTCTTGCCTTCTTCCATCTGTATTTTCTTTACTAAATTATCCAGTCTTATAAATATTTGAATAACATTTGGTCAGGATAAAATCTTTCCTGTCAGTTCAGTACAAGAACACTTTTTTGGCTCCCGAGACCATAACAGTCAGATAAATTAATATTGATTTGTTAGAAAATAGTTTTCACTCTGTCTAAACATCTTATTCTGCGCTCTTGAACCAAAATTATGAATTTAAATGCAGCAAAATAGTTCTTCACAGTTTTCCCAGTGAAACTAATTATGGGCAGATTGTAAAAAATGAATTGGATGCAATTTCCAACCTAGAGTTCTGCTAACCAAAATTCACAGAAAACGGAGGCTCGGTGTCTGATTTACTTGAGCAAGTTGCAATTTGGTAGACTGGAGAATTTATGTAAATAGTTTTTGCAATTTCCATAGGGATGGACTCAATACATTAATATCTCACGTTTGACAGAAGATGAAGGAGGAACCGTTTTTTAACTGATAATTTGTTTTACCTAATAGAAGGATCACATTTTTTTTTCCTTCTTGCTTAAGTCCACATATTAAAGAATAGCTCACTCACTACATGGATATGCAATGTGTAGAGTCTGGCTGTATTTAGACTTGTCTTTTAATTACATCTATATATAGAAGTGGGGATAGAAATTTAAAATAGTAAAAGAAAGAAAATAAAACCGCCCATAGGCCCATGCCCATTTGAAACATTTATGTGTTTTTCTTTTACCAAGAAAAAAAAGTATCTAATTTTTTGCCTCCTAAAACTCTCAATTCACTTAAAGCATTCAGTATCCTACTCTGTTTTCTCAATATTACTTGAGACATAAATTCTAAATGTGATTTTTGAATGATGACTTGGCAAAGGGACATTCCCTTCTCTTTTGGCCACTGAAGTTGTTTCCATTTTTAAATAACACAGCATTGAACATCCTGTGCAAAATCACTTATTTGAATTGCAGATATTTTCCAAAGAAAGATGCCTAGAACTGCATCTCCCATCTCAACTGTTTTATGAGCATCGGCACATATTGTCCAGTTGCCTTCCAGGAAATATAATAGATGTTATAGAGAAAAATATACATATAAAGGAAGAAATACATGTAAATGAGAAGAAAAAATATAAAGAATATATATGTGAAAAACTGCAGAGAGAACTATAATTAAAGACAAAGAACGGCTCTGAAGTTCTGGTTGCCACCTCTACCAGCTGTATGTATGCTGAAGGGCTTATTCAAAGTCTTCCCTTTTTTTGGAAAACATTATTAGAGTCGTAGAGAATGGCGATGAACAGCTATGTGGTCAAGGTTGCTTTTTTTTTTTTTTAACCAGTTCACCAAAGCATCTATATAATAAAAGCAAATATGAAATCCTTAAAGTGTATAGAATCTGCTGGGCTGAGAAGGAGAAATTTCAGTTTTCATATTGTCAATCTCAAGCCTTTTCTGAAATTGGAAGTGACAGTCTAGCCACGTGTGTGCGTGTTATATATATATGGAATGGAACCTGAGTCTAGTGCTAGGTTTGGGTAGTGAACTATTTTCTACCATAGATTAAGCCGAACTAGATCGTATGTCAAAAAAGAGTCTCAATGTCAACTTAATCCATTGTCATAGCTGTAAAATGCTGTTTCATTATACAGCCAATTCCCTTGTGGATTTCTCCTGACTTTCTATGCAGCTCAACTCTATTTTAATCTGTTGTGGCTCCCCCCACCCCTACCTCTCTCCCAACTCCCAAATTTTCAGAATCATTAAATGTATTTGCTTCTCAGGCACCTGTTTGACATTTACACAAATTATGAAAGTAAGACAGGGATGAAATGAAGGCAACAAAGTGTCTTTAAAAACAAAACACCTTAGGAAATAGCTAGGAACAATACAACAACTTTCCGGGGCATTTTAATTATTTTCTTTGGGAATTGAACAAGTGGCTGAAAACCCCAAATTCCATTGCACAATGCACGCGTATGTATAATTTGGTCAGGTATAATGATGTTATATAATAGTTGTGTTTGAATTCCCCCAAGTCTTTTAAAGTATTGGGTTTTCCAGATGTGACAAAAGAAAAGAAAATTTCCAAATCAAAATTCCCATTTGCCTTTCAGGATGTTGAATTTTCTCCACATTTGTGCAATTAAGGGTTTTGCTGAGTGAGCTTAGGACTCTGTCTCTTTAAGTGTTTAACAGTAATTGGTTCATGTCCTAGCGTTCATTGAAAATCCTAGACATTTCATGTAAAATCTTCTTAATGAGGGGATGAATTTTTCATTCACATTAGAAAGCTCACTCTGACAAACAATTTCTAAATAAAACTTTGGCGACCTGACATCCCACATTGGACTTGACAGAGAGGACAGGTGCATTAGAATATAACTGTATGGCGATCCTTCAAGCTGTCAGCCATGAATATTTTATTTCTTAATGAATCATCTTTCTGAAATGAACTTTCTTGTTGTAGTGTCAGTGCCATTTACAACAAAAAGCTGGCTCCTTTTAAAAGGTGAGCTCTGTAAAGATGCTGATGTCTGCACAAAATGCTTAACCCTACCTAAGGTGTCGGGCAGTTTGGGGCCCTGCATTTCCCTTCCCTCCCTGAACCTGACTAGGGCGTCGGCTTCAGCCAGCAGGATACAGGGTGGGGAAGGCTTTCCTTGGATTCGCTGCTTCTCTTCCCTGAACTGGAGCTCCAGGCAACCACCCCGTGGCAGCCCCTTGACCATGGAGTCCTTATTGTTCTGAGACATCCCTACTAGTCTTTCAATTATTGTTTGGCGATCTAGTTTCTCACCTTGTGAGGCCCAGGAGATGCTGTTAGCTGGTGCTAACAGACAGCTCTGGGCTGGGTCCTCTCTGTGCTCCCAGCTTCTTTCTCTTCTTCTTTTTTTATTTTATTTTATTTTTTTTAATATATCTTTATTGATTTCAGAGCAGAAGGGAGGAGAGATAGAAACATAAATGATGAGAGAGAATCATTGATTGGCTGGCTGCCTTCTTCGGGCCCCCTACTGGGGGTTGAGCCTGCAACCGGGCATGTGCCCTTGACTGTAATCGAACCTGGGACCCTTCGGTCTACAGGACGATGCTCTATCCACTGAGCCAAACCAGCTAGGCCTCCTTTTTCTTCTTAATCTCAAAGATCACTTTTGTTTGGAGGAGGCCTTAAATATCTCCCCACTGAAGGAGCCAAATGTATTTTTATGTTGCCAGTAAGAGTCTTCTGAGATATTCCCGTGGCTTGGTGAAGAAACATTTTGCTTATTGTGGAGCCAAACCTGTTCCCCCCAAAATAGCCTCAGGTTAGTTCTGTACCTTTTGCTACTACCTGGGCTATTGGTACCATTGTGGGATGACACTGATTTTCCTTTAAAAAAAAAAAAATCATCCTCTCCACTGTGTTTGTTCTCAAGACTGCCTAGCAATTCTGTTTACTTTGTCTGGTTTCCCTTGTCTTCCGCACAGTGGCTATTTGAAGCTTCTCCATTTTCCCCTAGCTGCCTAATTGGCCACCTCCCCCAATGGCCTTACATGTGACAGCAAAGAAACCCTCACTGGTCATTCCTTCAACACTATCCCCAACTTCCTCCCCTCAACTCCCCTCAGAAACTGGCCAGCATTGACCCCTATCCCAGCCGCCTTCCCTTTCACAGAGGTCATCCTTTGGATTCAAATCTGGGGTCACTGTTGCCTCCTGGGCTGTGGGCCCTACTCTAGATCCCACCCTTCAGAAATATGGTTTAATAAAGTGATAAGGATCTTTCTCCTGAGAATTGACAAATTACAACCATTGACTGTTTTTATAAGTAAAATTATACTGAAACACAGTCACACCCATTCATTTATGCATTGTCTGTGGCCACTTTCATGCCCCAAGGGCAGACTTGAGTATTTACAACAGATACTGTGTGGCCCACAAAGCCTAAAATATTTTTTATACAGCCCATTATAGAAAACTAGTGGCCTGATACACGAATTCCTAAACATTGAAAGGAAATTAATTAGAAGAAATAGTTTAATATTGCTGTTCGTCCTTTCTCTATAATAGAAGTGTCAACCAAATTCACAATCGACAAGGACAGATCGAAACACATGTGTGCAATTGGCGTCAGTGAGAGCTTTATATGTATCGCGCATGTGCGAGTCAACTTAGCCTTTTATATATATGGAATAAACTTGCTTAATTAGACCTGCTTTCTGATTTAGCTGAACTTTTTCCAGCCCAGTGAAGTACCCCAACTTCTCTATCAGTAATTGTTAGCAACACAGCAGTAAATATCAACACTAAGCAGATTGTTATTGTAGATCACGCAGGGATAACAAAGGGTAAAATATTTAACTGCAGCAGTGTTTGACTATATTCTGTGCAGTGAGAAAACGTGAGGTCATTTTCGAGGTCCACCATTTCTTCTTTTCAGTTGGTTCAACTTTCTAAGCTTTCTAAATCTCAGTTTTCTGGCTAATGAAAAGAAAATAGGATTATGCTGAGTCTCCTAATGACCTATTCCAGGACTCCTGTGAGAGTCAGAGATGAAGCACAGGAAAACGCTTCACAGACATTTGGTTAAAGTGTAAAATGTTTGCACCTGGCTATAAAGCAAGTCATGTTCCTGGGCTGAAGAAACTACAAAGAGGCTAGTCGCTAGGGAGAGGAAGCTGGGCATTGCTATGTGACGTCATTACCTGGCACCCACAGCCACCATTTCCAGGCTGGGCTGGGCTGTGGGCCGCATTTTGTGCAATGGGGTCTCGTCAGCGTCTGCTGCGATTTGGTGCGGTGTCGCTCTGGGGTGGTGGCAGAACCTGTGCCCCGCTTGGGGAATCCTAGTGTTACTTTGTGGACACCAGGTCCATGGTGCTGTTTCTTTGTAAATGGCCAGTGTGCATCACGGCAGCTCCTGCATTGAGCATCTGTCTCCTGGTGGTCAGTGCACATTATAGCAACCAGTTGGGCGGTCAGACACTTAGCATATTAGCCTTTTGTATATATAGATGTGTGCCAATCCCTGATTTATAACACGGGTCAGAAGCCAAAACCCTGCAAACAGGGTCTCCCATCTAAGGGTCCGAAATAGAACCCAAGTGGCATCGGTGTGCCTCAGAGAAATAATTCTTGCACTTAGCAGTTCATGCTTCATTCTTGCAACCTGCAGTATAGTTTCGTGCGCTACAGTAAGCATGAGAGCTGGCCGGTGTCCACGTGGCTCCATGCAGGAGAAAACCCAGCCAAGTCTGAAAGCACTAAGCGAGCCCAGAGGAAATGGAATAAGCTAGAAGTTTGTTGTTTCCTTTCGTTAGGTTTACGTGAGAATTATGTTTTTTAGCAAACTCTCAGTGTGGGCAGGTGACAAGTTTTGCAGGTATTATTTTTTCCTTTCTTTTAACTTGTGCAAATGCAGGTCCGTGTTTTGTTCCACATTTATGACAATAGCTGCCACTCAAGATTTAAAGCTATGTTGTTCTCACCTTCCGAAAAAGGGTTTCATTTGTAGTCTCTGGAGAAAGTCCTAGGATGAGTTTTCTGTTACCTTCATTGTTTACAAGACACCCAAATTATTTAGATTAAATTAGATATATACCACCTTATGTATCTTTTTTCAGAAAATAGATATTTCTTTCCTCTCTCTTTCTCTCCCCCCGCCCCTCAATAGGAATTTACTGAAAATGACACAAAGACATTATTACTTCTGTGGAGACACCCACATAACACCCACTTTTTTTTCTAAAAAAAATCAGTATTATAACAGTTTTGAAGCAAATACAGGGTGGGGCAAAATTAGATGTACAGTTCATATGGAAAATAATACAATAATTAATAAATAATAAAATAAGAAAAACTGTATTTCCCATACTCACAACTGTGCCCCTACTTTTGCCCACTGCTGTATACAGATGCACACATACACACATTTGGTAAGGGAGGCAAAGCTGCTACTGAAATGTGATAGCTTAAAAAAGAAAGCCCTACCCTGGCCATGTAGCTCAAAGGTTAGAGAGTCTCCCTAATACGCCAAGGTTTCAAGTTCAATCCCCTCTCAGAGCACATACAAGAATCAAGCAATGAATGCAGAAATAAGTGGACCAACAAATTGATATTTTGATATTTCTCTGTCTCCATCTCTCTATCTCCATATCCCCAGCCCCTTTCTCTATTTCTCTAAATAATAAATTAAATAAAAGAAAACTCTTAAAATACACACAAATAAATACAAAGAGAAAGAAAGAAAGAGAGAGAGAGAGAGAGAGAGAGAGAGAGAGAGAGAGAGAGAGAGAGAGAGAAAGAAAGAAAGAAAGAAAGAAAGAAAGAAAGAAAGAAAGAAAGAAAGAAAGAAAGGCCCTTCTTCTCACACTGTTGTTTGACCTCTGGACTCTCCATCACACTTAACCTTGGTTTTCTTACTGCGCCTCCCACCCACCCTGTCGGGATCTTCAGAGCAGGTATAGTTGGTCCACAGTCACTGCAGGAGCTGGGCAGGCCTCTGGCTTTTCTCTGAAATGGTGCCTACGCTTTCACTTTCCTTTGCAATCAGCCCTTGTAGTTACTCTTTTGGTGAAGGGAGCAGTGGAAGAGAGAGAGAGAGTAGGACGGTGCCTGGATTTGACCTGCTCACTCACCAGTACTTCGCCAATTCAGTCTTTCCTCACCCAGCATTCCGACCAGGCCTGTGGAAGTATCACCTCTCCTATTATTTACGGATCCCTTTCTCAGCCTCTGTTTATTTTATCTCAATGAGAACTTTAGTGTTGTCCAAGGTAACTGTGTATATGAAATCATGGGTTTTATACGTTTTTGCCACTACTCAGAAATGTATTCAGATCTGTTATCATAAAGAATCTGGATGCGTCCCTGTGCCACCTCACACTGCGTCTCCTTCTGCCAGGGGAATGAACCCCTCTTGGGCTCACACTGTTCGAGGCTGTAAGAGGGAACATACAGTGAACATTCTTCTAAATTTTCAGTAAATAACATTATATTTCCTAAATTCCACCAAATGGTTGCCAGTCTGTGTCACAGTGAATAAAACATTTTCCACTCCTGTTATTGCAGTCACATCTGAGATATGAATAATAATATGCAATTTCAGATGTAGATATATTATCTGTAAATCTCAGCATAATGCTTTCCATTTCTGCTTTTCTCCTGAGTTCTTGTCTTCCTCCTCCGCACCCTCAGTTCGGCAAGGACTCCAGAAGATAGCACTTCATTAAATTATTTTTATAATGAGTCCCAGTGACCAGGGAATACAGAGTTAAAAAGGTGATCTCACTAAGAGTAATTAGCATAAGACCTGCTGGACCCTTAGAAGTGACTGGATCGTAATCAATAGCAATATGATTACACCCATGCAGCAATTATAAATTATTTAAAACACTACCCCTAGGTTACTGACTAGTTGCCTTTAAATTAAATTCTCTGTCAATAATTGATGCAAAGAATTAATGTGAGAACACCTTCAGTTACTGAAACTTTTTTTAAGGTGGCATAAAATATTGAACTGTTGCTCTTCATTAGCTGCCAGGCTGTCTGTTTGCTGTAACATCCTTCTTTTCTAAATTTGTCAAGAGAGACTTTAGATCTTGGAAGATGACAAATGATTCTGAATCCACTGCTAGATGATCTTCTAAGGACACAAATGCCACAGAAATTTTATATGTGCAGGCAAAGAAAAAATTTGCCTCTAAATAATAACCGATTTTATTTCTTAATGTTCACGAATATATAAGCACACTTAGTTTTCTTGATTATGTTTCAGTTCTTTGATATGGCCAGTATAGGTTAGAGAAGGTCTTACCTACGAGAGAACTCCTGTGATATTTAAGCAATCAACAGTCTTTAAAAATAAAAAAATTGCAGGTCTACAAGAACATAAAAAGTGTCTTTGATACCATGGGCTATTTTCCTTGCTTTAATGAATGCTTTCTCTGTCTATCTAAACATTGTCACTTGCATATCATTGTTTCTTCTTCCTCACTAATTCTCTACTATGGCTGCGAACAGTGGAATCTAGACAATTATGTAGGACATTCTTGGTTTAGAAAGAAGTCCATAACAACCTTGGCTCCTGTCTGATTTCACCAGACATTAGGTGCTTTGGGTACAGATGGGATGCAGGAGATAAACCCTGCTGTAAAATAAAGAATGGCCTCTATCATTTGTGTGTTCTAAGTCAGGCCTGTGCTTGGGTGCAAAGCCTGGTGAGCTGCCCTCTCTGTCCACAGGCAATGTCCCTGACTTCTTCCTTAGAGACTGGCAGGAGAACCCCAGAGTTCCTCTAGTAATCAGAGGAAGGACCCTCAAAGCAGACCTTCAGGTTAGAGAAGCTTCTAGAACAGCCGTGGGCAAACTACGGCCCGCGGGCCGTATCCGGCCTGTTTGAAATGAATAAAACTAAAAAAAAAAAAAAAGACCGTGCCCTTTTATGTAATGATGTTTACTTTGAATTTATATTAGTTCACACAAACACTCCATCCATGCTTTTGTTCCGGCCCTCCGGTCCAGTTTAAGAACCCATTGTAGCCCTCGAGTCAAAAAGTTTGCCCACCCCTGTTCTAGAATCAAGAGACCCCCATCCCCATTTTGGTATGTAAACAAGCGGCAGTTACTCAGACAAACAAGGATGGCTCTGCAGATGCACCAAGTGCCTCCGACATGGAAGTAGAATGGAATGACTCACTCTGAGACTATAACTAAAGAAAAAGAAGTCCCTCTTGCCCTGGCCAGTTTTTCTCAGTGGTTAGAACATCAACCCATGGATCAAGGGGTATCGGATTTGATTCCCAGTCAAGGTTCCCAATCAAGGGCATGTACCTTGGTTGTGGGCTCAATCCCTGGCCCTTGTCAGGGTGCATGCAGGAGGCAACCGATTGATGTGTCTCTCACAGATCAATGTTTTTTTTCTCTCTCTTTCTCTCTCTCTCTTTTTCTTTCTCTCTCTCCCCCTCTCCACTCTCCTTTCCAGTCTCTAAAATTCAAAGTAAAAATATATTTGGGTGAGGATTAAAAAAAAAGAAAGAAAGAAAAAATGGCCCCTTGTTGACCATCCTGTTCTTGAAATTAGGGATAGCATTCTTTTATGTGTACCAAGCCCCAGGGCTGTACTAGGCAGAGTCAGGGCTTGAAAATGTCAGTCCTTGCATTTCCCCTCTTGTATCTAGTTTGAATACTTTAGGTTATCAGAGTGGGTGCCCCAGCTTATCCTATCTAATAAAGAGGGAATATGTTAATTGACCCTCACACCATCACAAAGATGGTGTACCCACAGCCAATAAGGAGGGAATATGCTATTTGGCTGCCCTGCCCTCAAAGATGACAGCACCCACAGCCACAAGATGGCAGCACCCAGTTTCCTCAGCCCCGCCAGGGTGGCAGGCATGAGGCAAGGCCGGGCCTGCCCAGAGGCAGGCCCAGTCTTGCCATGCGCCTGCCTCTGGAGTCCCCCAGTCCCTCAGCCCCCCAGCAGCCCAGGGCGGCCCGAGGCTCAGGTAACCAGGGCCGGCCAAGGCTTGTGCTGCTGGCAGTGGCAACAGCAGAAGTGTGATAGGGGCATCGCCTTCCCCTGATTGCTGGGTCGCCTCCTGCCCCTGAGGGTTCCCAGACTGTGAGAAGGGGAAGGCCAGGCTGAGGGACCACCCCCTCCAGTGCATGAATTTTCATGCACTGGGCCTCTAGTGTGTGTGTGTGTGTGTGTTTGTGTGTGTGTGTGTAAAATTTTTAGTGTAGGTTGACTTTTGTCTTATTTTCTTTTGCTTCTTAGGAAACTAGCTCCATGCAGAAACAAATACCAGAACTAGGGAAGAATGGGGTTGTGCATAGACACTGTCCATTGCATCTTCCCAGTGGGCTGCCATGTTAATGTTTTCTTGCAGTCACTGTCTTCCATACCCTCCTATTTCCTTCTGTGCCTGGGAGATGCTTTTGTTCGGGAGCCCTGCTAGTCCCCAAGGGCCTTGCTAGCACTGCTCTGAACTCATCAGCATCCCTCTGCTTCCAGAAAACGCCCTTCCTATATTTCTTTGAAGTGCGCCTTTCTGGGCCTCTGTGACCTTCACCCTTCACACTTTCTGTTCACACAGGTAAGAGGAAACTAAACTGGAACAGTGCCTTCTGTTTCCAACAACCTAGAACAGATTATCTAGACAGACTTTATGAGTTGATGCACAATATTTTCCTTGACAAATTTGTCACTGGCTGAGCCCAGGTCTTATTTGTGATGAAGTTGAGTGCCAAGCACTCCCAAATGCCACAGAATATTTTTTTTTGTGGCAACTTTTGATGTTTACTTTCATTTCCCAGTTACCTTTTATCTTTTCATTTTCAAAAATCACACAGTGCGCGTGCGCACGCGCACACACACACACACACCTACACACACACCTAACTGTTAAGTTGTTGGGTTAACAGGATACTTTAGGTTCAAGCTTATCAAGGTTCTTTTGTCAACTCCCAGTGAGCAAAGGATACCCTCCCTCTTAGCAAGTGTACCCGTGAACATCAAAGTTACTGATTTTCATGGTACTTAAGCATGTGGATAATAAAGTTCTAAACTCTTTGGGATGGGATGCAAATTATTGTTTGTAGTCAACATTTCTACTAGTCGAGTGGCAATGAGTGGCCTTTGGAGGAGACCAACTTTTTCTGCTTTACCTAAGTCAGTGACGCAGCCACAGTCAGCCTGATTCTATTTTTCAACTCAAGATGATTGATCGTCTTCTTTTTATTTCCATGAAATAAACTGATGCAAGTGTCTTGGGAGCAGCGTGGTTCTCACACCTGCCCAGCCTACTCATATGTCTCTCAAGGCTGAGTGAGGCCGTGGGAAGAATAGAGAGGATGGAAGGGCACCCAAGAGCTAAACAGGGTTGAGGAAGAAGACAGAAACTGTGCCTAGTAGGTGTTTACAAGCACATGAAGTTGACCTTCAGACCCTGGGATGGGCAGGCGTCGGTTTCCCACATTACACTCTTTTGAGAAAAAACAGTGACTAACCAAGCGTCGTCGGTAACTCACTTCTCAGAATTTTCAATCCGAAATTATCTGATGACTGGACGGATTCTGATTACCGTGGTTCCCGCGATCCACCCCGGCAGCACAGTGACTCGCTCGGCCGGCAGAGATCCTACGCATCCTCCCTGAGGCCGGGGAGTCCGCTTCCCATCAGGCCACCAGGCACCTGCTTACGAGAACTCACCAGTGTTCTAGGTATCTGTCTTATCTCGGCAGTGTGACGAGGAAAATAAACTCAATGGTTTGCCTGAAATGTTTCCGCCCGCGGGGTAGTTATTAGACATGTGCTCAAGTGCAATATCCGCTTTTTCAAACCGCATTTCAAAGTTGATAGCATCACCGGACTGAGAACACTGTAAAAGGCTGGGTTCACCCAATTAAGAGAAATAATATCTGCCTATTCATCATCAGCTTCACCTTGCTTTTCTGTGGGTGTCTTTCCTTTTGTCAACCAAGAATCATTTAGAAAAGGACCCAGGTTTCGGCACACGCGACATCTTCCTTTCTGATTCCTGGTAGCCTGGAAACGCCATGGTTCACTGAAGGGAACTGGTGTATTGTCTCCTCAGTGAGGCAGTGCCTCATGGCAGTGTCTCTCCTGTCACATGTTGGTGATGACAGCGGCCTCTCTCCCACAACAAGGTTCTCATCCTGTGGTTCCTTGTGTTCTTTCAGTCCAATATGCTGTCAAGCCTGAATTTGTTGTCCAGTTTGCATGGTACACAGGGGAAGGCCTGCTCCCCTTGAGATTTTAATAGGGAGCGTTTGAAAAAGATCCCATTGAAACCCTGTCCAGTTTGACACCGCAAGCCCAAACAAGAGCTAACTACCATCACATTTAACTTCTTCTCCGGCTCTCACGTTGCCTGTTGATGTTTAAAAAGCACATTGGTCAGATAGATAGAAGAACACAAGACTTAAGTGTACTATGGTTCTGGTAAATTTGGACATTCTAACAAAAATAGGTCTTCTTAAAACCCATGTCAATTGATTCATCGTCCTGGGCTGTGTCAAGTTGAATGGCGTGCTCTCAGAAAAGCTCGATCTTGTTTTCACATCACCCCCGCATGCTCTTGAACTAAAAAATATACTCACGAATTTGATACTGACGTTAACTTCACATCCCAGGCTGTAGAAACTTGATTTGACACTTCCTTCAGGAAAAGAACAGTTATCAAACTTTGTATAAAAATTCTTTTTCACAGATGAGTAATCACCAAAGATATTTCTGAAAGGACACTAAAAACATGCAGGCAATTGTTCTTTAAGAAAAAGATAGAAACACTGGGTTTTATGAGAGAAGGAAATAGAAATACTGGTGGAGAAAAAATAGATGTGTTAAAATGATGTTTTAAAAATAATATATATTCAGAATGTACTTTCTCATTAAAAAAAAAAAAAGGTCACCAGATTATTTTTATAGATCCACTCAGTCGTCCTCAGAAATATAAGCTTGGAGAATGGATTATGGAGTGACTGGCTTCCCAAAGCGGTTCTGTGTTTACAAAGTTATCAAAATGGGCTGGGGCTGTTGATGGTAATAATGAGAACTGGGGCTCTAAATTGTGTGCTATATATACCTCAGTTGTCACGTTGAAGCTGCACCACAATCTTGCAAGACCCATGCCACTTCCCCAACTGCTTCAGCTGGAGAAATTGCTGAGGGTGATAATTAACTTGTCCAAGGTCACGTTGCTAATGAGAAGCAAAACCTTGATTGTGACCTGGGCCATCTGATTCCTAAGCCCATTCTCTTCCCACAAAGCATGATTTACTCAGAATTTCATAAACGATTTCATAAGTAATCTTAAAATAAAAAAATTAAAGTTAAAAGCACGTATGTGGATTGTTACAAGCCTAAAAAATAAGGTGTGTTTTACTAGTATAAAAGATGACCTGTAAAGTAATGTGATTCTCTTGGCAAATGTGTGTGTGTGTGTGTGTGTGTGTGTGAGAGAGAGAGAGAGAGAGAGAGAGAGAGAGAGACAGAGAGAGAGAGAGAGAGAGAAGAGAGGGAGCAGATTTATACATATATATATACATATATTATTGAGGTATATAAAATTTTAATATCATAAAATTAACATATTTTAAGGATATAGTTTTCTGGATTTTGGCAAATGTGCATATATATAAACCCATGGAATCACCACCACAATTAAAATATGAAATAATTCTATGACCCCAATAAATTCCATTATTCTCATTTCCAATAAATCCTTCTACTCCCAGAGGCAAACACTATTCTTGTATCCATCCATAACTTACTTGTACATGTTTTAGAGCTCCATGAAATGGGCATCATGCCCATTCTTTTGTGTCCAGCTTCTTGTGCTCAGCATCATGTTTTTTAGATTAAGCCGTGTTGATGTGCCTGTCAGTGCAATCCTTGGTCAAGGCTGACTACTGTCCATTGTGAAAATAGACCACGATTAGTTTATGCATGCACCTGTTGATGAGCGTTGGGTTGTTTCTTTTATTTTGGCCATTATGAATAAAGTTGCTATAACAATTCTAGCATAAGGGCCGGGCTAGAAGAGGTCAATGGGAGAAAATGGGGGACATATGTAATACTTTCTACAGTAAAGATTTAAAAAAATTCTGGCATAAATCTTTTTTTGTGCACTTTTTTTGGTGGTGGTGTTATTTCTTCGTGATAGCCACCTAGCTGTAGAATCAGGGTCTCTTTTGATATGCACCTTTACTTTTTTAAATGCTTCTAAACCAGCGATTCTCAACCTGTGGGTCGAGACCCCTTTGGGGGTTGAACAACCCTTTCACAGGGGTCGCCTAAGACCATCAGGAAACACAAATATAATTACATATTGTTTTTGTGATTAATCACTATGCTTTAATTATGTTCAATTTGTAACAATGAAAATACATCCTGCATATCAGATATTTATATTACGATTCATAACAGTAGCAAAATTACAGTTATAAAGTAGCAATGAAAATAATTTTATGGTTGGGGGTCACCACAACATGAGGAACTGTATTAAAGGGTCGCGGCATTAGGAAGGTTGAGAACCACTGTAGACAGTCCTTCTTATGTGGCTGTACCATATTAAACTCCCACTAGCTGTGTGTGAGAATTCGTGTTGCTTCACATCCTCGCCAGTACTTGGTATTTTCAGTCTTTTTAATTATAGCCATTCCAGTGGGTGTGAAATGTTATCTCTTGGTGGTTTTATTTTGCATTTTCCTGATGACTAATGCATCTTTTTATGATCTCATTAGCCATCCATATATTTTCTTTCTGTGTAGTCCTTGTTCACATATTTGGCTGTTTTTTGTTTTGTTTTTAAATTGTGTTGTTATTGAGTTGTAGGAGTTCTTTGGATACAAGGTATATTTGTTGTTGTTTCATATATATTGTGAAGTTTTTCCTACTCTGTGTCTTCCCTTATTTATTCCTTAAGGATGTCTTTCAAAGTAGGAACTTTTAATCTTGATTATGTCTAGTTCCTTTTTTTTAGTTAGTGGTTTTTTTTTGTTCTAAGAAATCTTTGTCAATCCCAAGGCTACAAAGATATTTCCTATGTTTTCTTCTAGAAGCCCCATAGTTTTAGTTTTTATATTTAGGTCTATGTTCTGTGTCAGATTAATTTTTGCATATGGTGTGAGGTAAAAGTAAAAGTTTCTTTTTCCCCATATGGATCCCCAATTGTTCTTTCCCCATTTGTTGAAAGACTAATGTCCTTATTGAATTTTCTTTACTGCTTTGTTGAAAATCAATTGCCTATATATTTGTGGATCTATTTCTAGACTCTATTGTACTCCATTGATCTAATTTTTTCTTATGTCTATAAGTACTATATTGATCAATGTGGATTTACAGTAAATGTTGAAGTTAGGTAATGTAAGGATTCCAAAGTATTGCAAGATTATTTTGATTTTTCTAGATATGTTGTTTTTACATCAACATTTTAGGATCTGCTTCTCAATTTATTCAAAAAGCCCTGCTGAGATTTTACTTGGTTTGCTATTGAATCTATTGGAGGACTAAAATCTTACCAAAATTGAGTATTATAATCTTTGTGCTGGTAGCTCTTTATTTAGGTCTTCTTTAATTTTTCTCAGTTATGCTTTATAGTTTTCAATACAAATTTCTTATACTTTTTTGTTAAATTTATACTTTTGTGTTGTTGTTAATCCTCACATGAGGATTTTTTTCCCATTGCTTTTCAGAGACAGTGGAAGTGGGGAGAGAGAGAGAAGAGACAGAGACAGAGACAGAGAGATAAAAAGAGAAACATCAATATGAGAGAGACACATCGACTGGTTGCCTCTGAACGTGCCCAGACCAGGGGGCAGGGAGCAAACCTGAGACCCTTCAGTGTGCAGATTGATGTCTAACCACTGAGAACATCAGCTAGGCCTTTTTAAATTGATTCTTAAACATTTAGCTCTTTACGCTATTGCAAATGATGTTTTTAAGTTTCTTTTTTCAATTCTTTTTTGTTAATATGTAGATTTTAGTAAATTGATCTTATATCCTGTGACCTTGAATTTTATTTGTTTCTTTTTTTTTTAAGATTCCATAAGATTTTTCTGTCTCCAAGTAAAGATACTTCTTCCACCCTGATTTGTATTGCATTTGTTTCTTTCTCTTGTGTGATACTTTGGAAGAGTCACCAGGAATGTTGAATAGAAGTATAGAGAGCAGGCACCATTGGCTTATTTAGTATTTCTCCATCATATATGATGCTTGGTTTTTATCGGATTGAGGAATTTGCATTTATTTCTAGGTTGCTGAGAATTCTACAATAAATAGGTGTGTGTGTGTGTGTGTGTGTGTGTGTGTGTGTAATATTTTTCTTAGTATTATCTGTGTATTAAAGGAAGTTTAGCTCATTGGTATAAAGGATTGGGAGATCCAGACTCCAAATCTTTGAGCTGCCTGAAAACATGGCCAGGGGCAAGCTGTTTATTTCCTCTGAGTCAGTCTCCTTGTCTGTAACTGGAAAATGTACACAAAGACTTCACATAGTGACGGACAGAGTTGAGCACTCCGTGAATGTTAGCTCTTCTCTTAATGTTATGGCAAAATGGATTTTATATTCCAGCATCGTGAAAAACACTGTTCCGGAACACTGAGAACATTAACCCCATCAGCACCTGTCAGCTTTCAAGACAAGATATAACACTAGTGTATGGGTTGATCTTGGTATAATTTTACAGAAACCCAGGATGGCTCTACTCTTTCACATTCCACTCTTCTAGTTTAAGTTTTTTAAGTAGATCTGCGTGATCCCTGAAAAATTATGTGCAAACTAGCATTACATGAAAATCTTTTATATTTATTCCGTAGCTTGGAAAAACTGGTGCGTGGTCTGTTTTATTCCACTGGCTCCTAAGGTTCAGGCATTAACATAAATACAGCCCATTAACACTTGTTCCTCTCTGTCAGGACATAAATTAAGTCTGCAGGTGTTCCATGAAGCTGTACCCTTGGTACTAATTAAGCCTTGATAATTAGGTTTGTTAAATTCAGGACTTTAAGCTTATATTCCTGCTTTGGGTTACCAAAACGGAGATGGTGCAACACAGAATCCCTCCCCCAACCCTTTTTTCCCCTATGGAGCACTGTACTGCTCTTTCTCCACTTTATTCCTTTTTTATATATGATTATTGATTTGAGAGAGAGAAACATCGATTTGTTGTTCCACTTATTTATGCATTCATTGGTTTATTCTTGTATGTGCCCTGCCCAGGGGATCGAACCCGTAAACTTGGTGGATCAGGAGGACACTCTAACCAGCTGAGCAATCCAGCCATGGCCTGTTTGTTTATTTTTGAAATGAAGGAGTCAGTGACAGACCCTTCACCATCGTGCCAGTGTTGGGCATAAACCTTGGAGGCGATCTGCTCCTTGTTCATGACAAGGCTAAAGCACACACCGTATTGGAAAGTTTCCAGCCTCGTTTCTCCATATATTGAATGTGCCCAAATCTGTGCCTTAAACCCCAATGAACTGTCACTCAGGAACGCATGTTGTTATCATTAAAATGATGTACACAATCAGCGTGGCCCCCAAATAATTTGTGTTGTTTTCTTTTAAAAAACGAGACATTTTGCTATTAGGAAAGTAATATTTTAAAATGAAGAGATGCTCTCTTGCACTGAAAAAAACCCCAGCTGTCCCTATTCTCACTGGAGTTTTCCACACAGGCGTTCTTGTTTAGAGGACCAGGAGGTATCTGGTGGCTGTCAGGTGATTTGTAACCAGTACACAGACCACAAAATCATCTAATCAAAATAGGTGTTCTCTCCAGTTCATCTTTGTTCTTCAGTTGGTTTATAAATCTGTTCCTCATCAGATCCTATGTTTGGCGAATGCCATTCTTCATTTTGAATAAATGGAATTATAAAAACAACTCTATTAGCCCTGCTTTCAATGATATTCATGGCGATCATACTAACTTAATAGCCTCTCTTCTTCTATTTGAAGGATGTTAAATAAAATTATACTTTTAATCAGAAGCATTTTTTTTTAAAAGAACAGTTTATACTGCGGGAGACCACCATAATACACATCCATTTTATGCTTTCTTCAGCATTCACTCCCCGAGACCAAGGCTTAACCTCCCTGCAAGAGGACCGGCTTCCGTGAGCATTCATACTCTGCAGTTTCAAAGGACTCATTCCTTGGAGCGGGCTACCCCAATCTTTTCTGGCCCAACCTCTCTGTTCGAGTTTGTTCACACATCTGGAAGCTCTAAATGTCTCCTGCAAGCATGGGATTCAAAGTCCAAAGTGCAAGACTCATGTCCCTCCCCCTGCTGATAGCCGGGGAGGAAGGAGACACAGAGAAGAGGAGATGGATGTTGAAGGAAAGGATTTAGCACTAATCCAAAGGCTTGCCTTTGTTTAAGACATCGATAGAATATCTTTAGACAACCCTATTCTCCTGTTCTCCATTTATATTCCCCCCCCCCACACACACACACACACACACTCACCCCCAAAGAAGAAAACCCCACACAAGCAGCTGGTAGTGTCCTAAGCCCTGGTGTGCAATCCAATGCTGTCACTGCTCAGTGCAGGCATGGCAGGGATTCCCACGAGCGTCACCCACAAATCTGAGTGGCATCACGCAAGCAGTGCCCTCCTGCTCCTCACCTGGGGGAGGCAGGAGATGAGGGAGGGGAAACTGCGTGGTGTAGAGCTCCATGTTTGCAGCAGATTTCAGGGAGGGCTGGCAGTTTATACCTTCTACGGGAAACACCAGAAATGTTTTTCTTGAAAATCAGAGCGTCTGGCAGCAGCCCCGGTTATATTTGAGGCACTCTCACACACTGTACCGTGTCAACAGCTTAGCCTTGTCGCCTGCAATAAAGCCCCACCGAGTGCCCGCGTGTCTGCGCCCGCGCTGCTTCGCAGTGCACAATTGATATTACCGGGAGGAGCAGTGCTCTGAGTAATATTATTCACCGCGTGAAGAGTCACCGCTGATTAATTACCTCAAGGACGAGGGCATGGTGACTTTTTCTCTTCACATTGGAAGCCCCTTGCATCCCGCGGCTCCGCGTGGGGCAGGGAGGGGAAGGCAACGCTGAGAGGTGGGTGAAGGGCAGGGGATAAGCATTTCAGAAAGCCAGGCAGCTTGTTTGACTTGGGCCTATGGGGCCTCCCCAGTGATTGCAGTGGGACTGAGCCAGAGCTCCACCCCAGCAGAAAATCTGACACCAGCTTCCAAATGCTCTCTCTTGCTCTCTTGGGCTGCGACCCTCAGGCCCTGGATAAACCATCAGGCCCGGCTCTGCAGGGATTGCAGGAGCAAAGCAACTCAGTATTTCCTGCTCAGTGAAAAAGGCCAGCGCTTTGCTTAGTGGGAATCTACTTTCCCACCCACTGCCTTCTAAGAATGAAAGCAAATCTGTTGTGCTTCCCGCGCACCCCCCCCCCCCGCCCCCCTCCAGTCTCAGCCTTGATTTGCATGGTTCTTTTTTTCCCCTTCCATCTAATTTTAGCTTCTCAACTGAAGAATGAGGGAAAAATGAGTAAGGACTGGGCCAATTCCTCCCAGTGCCTTGCCAAGCAGGAGTCCCTGCTGGGTCAGGGCTCACATTCCTGCATGGTCTGCCCTTTGGAAACTTCACTGCGGGCACCCCGCTTCTCCAGGCTGCATCTCCTCACCCCTGAATGAAGGAGCTTGGGCAGGTCACCGGCAAGTCCCTTTCTAGCTCAGTTAAGTGAGGAGCATTTGTAACCTAATTTGTCTAGTGTGATCATTGTTCATTCAACACTGATTGAGAACTTAAATTGAGGGGGGATATGCTGGGAGCCTCAGATGCCTAAGACAGAGGCATGGCAGAGCATAGCAATGGAAAGGGGCTAGAGAAACCCCGCTGGTGTGATACACAGCAGAGTCAGACTCGAGTGCTGACCAAGGTGTGAATCCAGTGCTGCTGCCGGAGGTCAGTCATAACCCGAGACCTCAACCCTCCATGGAGGGACACAGCAAAGAGACCTCTGTGGGAATTCCCAACCTGCAGCATTAGCTTTTGAGGAATAAGAAGGGAGGAATCAGTAGTGACCACACTAATTTTTTTTTTAAGTATTGAAGATTTTTGTTTTCTGTAGTAGACACTTTTGTCCAGAAGCATTAAGCTTACAAAGTGTAGGTCTATAAGAAAGGTTTGTCGGCTTTACATCAGCTGCTTGTCTGGCTTTAGGATTCCCTTGTCTGCTTCTCCTTCAACCCCAGCAGCGGGAGGTCACACTATTGTCACTCTTACTAGTGTGTCTGAGGGTGGAAGGTGGTTATTAGCCAATCGTTGCTCAAAAAATTCCTAAACCACTAAGTATTTCTTATTGTTACTATGGATGTATGCATTGATGTAACCAAGATACCACCTGCGCGTTATGCAGTTGTTAATTGCAGTGTAACCTAAGTACGGGGGCTGGTGTGGGCAAACCTAGTTCGATCTTCAGTCTCACTCTTTATTAGTCACTTTTCAGAGCTCATTTTCTTTAACTACAAAGTGAGCTTAATAGTAACAAGGATACTGAGGATTCAGGATAACCATAATAATGGCAATAATACATATTATAATTGTGATAGGATCTACCATGCCATGTCTTGGGTTCCTATGAACTGGGGAGTGTTCCATTTAGTTCTCAGAGCTCTTTGGAACTAATATTGTTATTCTGAATTTACAAAGGAGGATCTAAAAGTGCAAAGTAAGTCACCTAGGTAATGAGTGGAGATTCCCTGAGCCTGGCAAATATTTTAAAACCCCATAAGCTATAACCATTACATCAACACAAGGCTTTATCCTATCATCGACATTTCTTTCCTAAAAGTAGAGAACAGCTACCCTTTAGGGCAAACAGGGAAAACCTTCCTGTAGAAAATTGTCATTAAACTAGTAACAGACACAAAGTCAATCTATTGTTAGGACTTTTCTTAAAAGCAGAGGTTGCTCATTATAGATGTTTGTGATGTCATCACTTAGATGATCTTGTCAAAGTCCTTCTTGGGTAGGTTTCTGAAAAACTACCCACTTCCTTCATCAGATCCAGCCTTCCTCCTATGTGTTTGTGCTGTGATTTGAACGACTATCCTTCAAACTCAAACATTTTTGAAGGAGGAAGGGGGCAGGTAATTATGGAACAATGGGCGTAAATCAGAACATCTGGTCACCCTAACTATAACCCTATACTTTCAGCTTTCTAAGATTCTGGTGTAACCAGTCAATAGTGGGTCCTTGCTGCCTGTCACTACTTGAACCAATTAAGCAGAGACAAGATTGAATCATATATGAGCGTTTACTTCAATACTGCGGGCAGTATGGGAAAGCACTAGGTCATCCACAAAAATCTGCTCTGCAGCCCCCCATAAGCCAGCTGTTTATATAAGGTAGGACAAAGATTGCATGGGGAAGTAGGGGTTACATGTATGGAGAAGTAGGGATTACAGGTATGGGGAAGTAGGCAATGTGGGCTGGGGTGGGACTCCATCTGTGAGCAACAAGGTTGTTAATCTTTCCGTGATAATAGTCAGTTCTTGAATAGGGGTGGACCACATTCCAAAGTTGACTCCTAGGTCCAGGGTTGACTCCTGGGAGCAATATTGAATCCCTGTCCCGGGGACATACAACTCCCAGCCAGGTTAGAATGTGCTTTCTTTAATCAGAACAAAACAATCACGGTTAACAGAGCATGGCTAATATTTCTTATAACTAATAGCTAGTCCCCAAATATTCTATTTCTGCCCCTAACAAAGTGTTAGGGGCAGAAATAGAACCCACATCCTTGGGGTGTGGGGACAATGCTCTAACAAACTGAGCTTCCTGGCCAGGATCCCAGACTCTACTTCTAATATATTAACACATTAAGCGCCCTGTCAGTCACCAGTGACTGACACTATACTTTCCGTCCTGAAGATAAAACAGGCTGGGCGCGTAACATGTTAATTAACTAAAGGATCAAAAGTACAGAAAGAAGAAATAGCTTTGCTAGGAACTTAGTAGTGATTCAATAAATTTTTGTGGGATTAGTGGCTAGATGAGTGAATAAATGAATGAATGAATGAATGAGAGAGGCTATAGTATTTCTGTCTCTGTCTCCTTGGTTCCTGGCCTGAGGAAGCTGAGGGTAATTCCACATAACTCCTTAAACCAAGAATTCCTCAGGGAAACTTCAGCCATCTAGGGACAGCCAGGGTAATAGCAAGCCACCAGCGAGGTGAATTACTTCCTGGTGACTTTTTAGAACAGAGCTATTTTGCTACACAAGGGAGGAGTGGGAGGAACAGCAGAATTTAGCTTCAGAGGAAAGCCTCTTGGCCGTGAATGAGATAACTTTGTTACAGGGCAAAGCTAGCCCAGCAGGAAGAGCTCTTTGATATGCAAATGTGACCTGATAAGGATTTCCTCTAATTCTCCCCACCCCCAAGCTGGAATTAGCTCCCAGTGAAGAGTGCCCAAGCCCCTCCCATCCCAGAGCCCTGCAGTGGGATGTCTTTCTTGGTTTGCATCCGTTCAGTTGTCTTCTGCAAAACCCGACCTGATGGACATAATCCACCGCTTTTGAAGAGAAATAAGTACATGCACATCTTTTAGGGAATGAGGGAATGAGGAACCTGGAGAAATAAAGAGCTCAAAACCCTCGGGTTAGCTTCAGGGAATGCAAAGATTTCCTTTGGATCTAGGTTAGTGGAGATGTGGGAAGGAACTTCCTGCATCATTTATGTGAGGGCCCCAGTTTGAGCCTCCCAAAGTTCCTTTAGCTCTTCCGTGACAAGGTCTCCTGACCCTGTATCAGGATGGAATAATATGTCAGACTTCTTGCCCTAACCAGTTTGGCTCAGTGGATAGAGCATTGGCTTGTGGACTGAAAGGTCCCAGGTTCGATTCCAGTCAAGGGAATGTACCTTGGTTGAGGGCACATCCCCAGTAGGAGGTGTGCAGGAGGCAGCTGATCAGTGTTTCTCCCTCATTGATGTTTCTAACTCTCTATCCCTCTCCCTTCCTCTCTGTAAAAAAAATCAATAAAATATGTTAAAAAAATGTGTCAGACTTTTTGATTGCATGGTGCTCTGTGTGTGTGTGTGGGGGGGGGGGAGAGAGAGAGAGAGAGAGAGAGAGAGAACAAAGAAACAAGTACACAAATAAGCTCTTCACAGGTGGATTAGGTGCAGTTTAGGAAATAAAATTGGGCAAGTTAATAGAGAGAGGGGCGTTACTTACATGGTGTCTGGAGGGCTTCTCTGAGCAGGTCTGTTTAACCATAGGCGAGGATGACATGGAGCCATTCCCAGGAGGACAGGAGAAGCTATAGCAGGACAGAGATTGACACATTCAGCACCTGCAAGAGGCTGTGGTTGGGACCACGGTGAGGAGAAAGGAGAGGAAGCTGGGAGCCACTCATGCGCTGCTTTGCAGGCCTTGGGAAGGAATTGGAGTTTATTTCCAGTGTCCAGTTATTTGGATCAAGCCTGACATACTAACACTATGGCATTGATTGGACCCAAACTGCAGTGCAAGTAACTTTATAATTTTCACTTCCTCAGAGCTCAAACAATTGCTTAGGCCAAGCGAGTACCAAATTTGCTGTTTTATAAACACGCACGCTTTTGTGCCCCCCTTTACCATGTGGGTATTCAGTATGGCCGACAGTGGGAGATGGGCACTTGTATAAGTCAAGATGCCTGGGGGGAATAAATTGAAAAGCCAGATCCCTTTGGTACGGGTGGCCTTCGAGCCTCGTGTGCTCTCTGTTCAGCTGTTAAGATTATTATTAAACTTTATGGACCATAAACCCCACGGAAACAAGGAAAGTGCACATCATGCTATTACAAGAGTGTCAAAACAGGAGCCATATTTCATGGCCTGAAAAGTCTGCACGGTTGGCCTCCCACAGGCCCCGAGTGCCTTCTGGCTGGTTTTAACCCTCCTCCTCTCCTTTGCCTCTGAGAGAAACCCACCTTTTGGTGCTGAGGCTTTCTGGAGATGAGCTGCCCCTTAGGTGCAAGTTTCCTTTCAGAAACCTAGGCACAGGTTCCATTTTCTGAAAGGATGTGATCTTGACATTCATCAGCCTCTGTGCCCATCCCTCCAATATAGTTCGAGAATACGGTTCATTCTCCAAACAAAAACATGTGCAACCTATTTTACATGAGGCATGTGAGTTGCTCCAGGCATCAGCTTAGTCCACATCTGGAGAACCAGGCAAGCAAGAGTGTGAGAACTTGCCGGACACATTGAGGGCCAGTGATTGTCTAGGAATAATGATAAGTGCTGCTGGTCAAGCAGTACATTGCATGCATATGTCCAAGGCATTCATTTGGCAAAATAAGATGTCAAGCTAATTTTTATATTATTTCTTTCTGAGGTTTCATGTTCCCTCCCAGGTACTATAAGAATGAAATTCCACCTTTATTTTGTATTAGGATCAAATTTGCAGAATGTAGTTACATTTTATTTAATTAACCAAGAAATCCCGATATCAATAAGTTATGTTATCATATTTATTTATTGCTTGATTTATTGGTGTGTTTGCATTTAAATGGGTAGGGTATTCTTTGGTTTCTTTTCAAATATTTCTCTAGTCTCTTTCCAGGATGACATTTCTTCCCCTCTTTGGGGTCAGGCATAGATAGGTAACTTGCTTTAGCCAAGGAGATGTCAATGGTAGTGTCACCTCAAGGGGGAGATTTAAAAGCCAGAGCATGGCGATTCATTTCCCCTAACAATATGATCATGGACACACATGGTGAGATGGATCTTCCTCATCCAGGGTCCCTGAGTGACTAAAATGAACAGAACTCCCTGCCAGCCTCTTCTGGGCTTGTAGCATGAGCAAGAACTAAGTTTTTGCTGTATTGAGTCTCCGAAATGTGAGAGCAACTCCTTACTACAGCAGAACCTCATCCATCCATACTGGAACAAAGTACATTTGTTCCTGCTAGTAGAATGTATCGAGGTCTTTCATTTTCAGAGCAACATTGATGGTTTTCATTTAAAAATACTTCCCCTATCACAGCTACCTTAATCACCTATGGCAGCATGCTCCCATATCATGGCATGGCTGACCTTTGTAATAAATCATGTATTTGTAAAACATCCTCATGCCATTCTATCCAGCATGGAGAAGTAATCTTTTCTATTCCTTGATGGCCTTGCACCATCCACCCCAGCCTTCTGTGTAGACACAGAGGTTCCAGAAAGGACAACGGCTGACGGATAGAGAAGTAGGAGGAGATACAAAGAGAGAAATGGGCAACTCTTTTGGCAATTTAACAAAGTACGACTCTTAGGAACTTCTCTCCTCAGTTGCAATGTTGTAAGAAGCACTCAGCAGCAATTGTTCTCAAGCTCAGTGTGTGCAGGAATCACCTGAAGGGTGCTTATTGGACGTGCAGGTAATCAGCCCCCTCCTCCAGGGATTCTGATTCAGTAAAGGGGGGGGGGGGGGAGGGGTTGGAAATCCAAGTTATGAACAAGCACCTCAGATGTGTCTATGGACCTTACACTGGCAAACACTGGACATAGTCAACTGTGCTGGCTTCTAGAGCCAAAACAGTCGGGATACGGAATCCAATTCTGGTCTTTTTCTTAGGTTATTGTGTGGGCAAGCTTTCCAGTGTCTCTGAGCCTCAGTTTCCTCATCTGTAAAGTGAAGATGATACCATTACTGATTGCTGGTACACAGTAAGCACCAAATTAATGTTATCTCTTATTTGTCCAAACTGAACAGAGCCCCAGGTTGTTTGTATATCTTTACTAGTATGAACAATGGTGATATTAATCGAAGACTAACATGGGCCAGATGCTGTGCTATGGATTTCACGTGCATTGTTTTATTGGATCCTTGCAACAGCACTATGAGGGGGGTCACTGTTATTTGCTGCAATCTGCAGATGGATGATGAGTCTGAGGCTCAGAGAACTTGCCCAGGGTCACATAGTTACTAGATGGTGGAAGATTGAGGGGTTTTCTTCTGTACTTTCTCCCTAAATTGTTTTACTGGTGACCAGGAAATGCCTGTCTCTCCTCTCTTCCTTGGTGCCTTGTGGGAGAAATAACCAGCAAGATCGTGTCCCTGGCACTGTGATTTAGCATGGCGGCCCAGGGAAAACACCTTGTGGGATTTTATTTCTTATCATTTTATTTATGTCCCCTTTAATTTTCATTTAAGTTCTCCTCTGTAAGTCCCTTCAGTTCTCATAAAACTTTATGGTCTTTCCTTGCGATTAGGCAATGGTAAAATTGATTTCTCTAAAACCAACTTCTAGTCAAGTTATGTAATTCGCCAATAAGGGAGGCTGAGACAGGGGCACAAGGCTCTCCCTTAATAGGTCAGACACATTATCATTGGTTAGATGCCATATCTTTAAACCACCATCAGCTTGGAAAACACTATCCATTAGCACGAGATCAGAGCAATGAGAAACCTCAAAAGGTCTAGCGGTCCTTTCTGAGGGCTCCACAAAGAACTTGGCATCCCAGAAGGACAATTAGCCTTCCAGCTCTGAGGCTGTCTGAGAGCACAACAGGTCGGATTTTTTTCTTCTTCAGTGAATTAACCCATTGGATTTCAGCCCTTGCTTCCTCTTCCCACATCCAGCATCCATGTTCTGTCCTATCAGAGTGGATTTTGATCATTGAATGGCTGTATCCCAGGCCTTGTAAGGGTGTCTGAGACCCTGAACTTGGAGGGAGAGGGCTGGTGACCACTCTTCTGACAAGTGTGCTTAGTGCTTCCTGCAGGCCCAGGCCCTGAGCATATCGCCACGCCATTTCCCTCACTTCCTGGTGCACAGCTAGACTACATTTCCCAGTGCCTCTGGTGTTACCTGTGGCCACATGACTGAGTCCTACTCAATGGAATATTGGTAGAAGTGATGTTGGTTCTTTCCAGGTCTGACACATTAACACCTGCCATGCACAACACTCCAGGAACGATGAATAGGACATCAGTCACCTCACCTTGCCAGTTCGGAAGCCACACGTTAAAGATGGTAGAGCCATAGGACGGAAGGAGCCAGGCACCCCAAGTCACCTCATGGAGCAAAGCCTCCCACTGATCAGGAATGCTAATTTTGGACTCTATGTAGGCAATCAGTCTTTTATAATCTTTTATCAAATCACAGCAACCAGTGTGACCGTAACTAACACACATGCTCATATTGCTGTTTTTCTACAAGAAATTACAGCCAGAATGTTGACTGATACTGTTGGTCAGTCTGAGGAGCATGAGAGACTGAGGCTTGCACATTGAATCTGAAAGTGGAGTATGAACCCTCTCCCCCTTCCTGTTCTGCTGTGAGTATGTTACCTCCTCCCAGGGGTCCGCCCTAGCCATCCTGTCCAAAGTAACCACCCACATTTTCTCTTGCATTTTATTCCTCTGTACTGATGACTATCATATATTATCCACTCATTCATCTATCCATCCATTCATTGCTTACTTGTGGGTTTTGTTGTCCCAAGGGAGCAGGGTCCTCATCTGAGTTGTCCACTTTATGTCTTCAGCACTCAGAAGAAAAACTAAAATAAATGAGATAGAAATATGTGTTTTTCTCTTATAATGACTATCCAGGGGCTATCCATGCCTGTATGATGGCTTCGTGTTTACCAGGGACACTCTCATTGCTGCTCCATCCTTAGCCCTCGTTCTGGTTCAGGAAGGCTGCCTGAACACCAGCCATTTCAGGGGACAGGAAAGAGGAAGGAGAAAAATAGAGGTGTGTCCTCTCCCTTTAAAGGAGACTTCCCAGAAGACCCACACATAACTCCCTCTGCAGCTTAATCGCAATAATGGAGGCTGGGAAGTGGGATCTTTCCACTTAAGCAGTGTTATCACAGGTGGAATCTGGCTGAAGCAGCCGCCGTGTAGGGGAAAGAAGGCAGGGCACTGCAGGCAGAGGGAGAGGGTGCAGCAGAATAGAGACGTTTTGGCGAGCAGTGTGTAGACAAATTCTGCTAACCAGACGCATTAGGGAAGTGGGATCTGCATAGGGTTGGATGTCAAAGGCCCAGAGTGGCACAGCAAAGGCATGGGAGATTGGGATTTAAGATTTCCAATGTAGAGAAAATCTGGGTGGTGACACATTCTGTCACCCCCTCTTGCCTTTGGGGGGGGGGGGGTGCCTGAAAAATAAAGATGAAGATCTCTAGAACTGAGAAGGTCAAGCAGATAAGGGCTAGGAGATTGAGTGGGTCATCCCCATAATGGAAGGTTATATAACCGCGAGAAGATTGAAACTTTATACCTTTTCCCATAAATAAATTCACAGACCAATTCAAGAATGCAGTAGGTGTTCTGATATTTATTACAATAAACATGTTCAACGGGGATTGAGTTGCAATTAAAAAAATGAGTTGCAAATAAAAAATTGCTCTCCAATTTTCTTCATGCCCCTCCCCATTCACTTCAATACCATCCACTCAAAACCAAATCCTGATTCATTTGCTTTGTGCAGTTGAGAGGGTACCTTTAGAGGAGTTCTCCAGACACCAGCACAGAATGTAGTCACCTGCACCTTACCTTGGCTGGTTGAATTCAAAGGAACTACATGTTACATATCAGCAGTCCTAAAGACCACTTTTGTGAGAGCCTGGGAGATTTTTCCATCTAAATATCTTAATTGTTACTCTACGGGGCAATCATAAATGGAAATCAACTTCATGTGACTGATTGCCAGTGAGGATTTTGTCTCTCTAACGATGCTAGCTAAGAAGTCCTACTCAGAACATCCTGAGAAAACGTGACCCTGCAGATCTGTGTACCAAATGTCAGTAGGGTACTGGGCATTTCAGATTTTGAAAAATAAACAATGACATTGTGCCTCTGCTGGTTCCTATTAGAGAAGTAACAGAACAGATGATGGCTCATGGGCTCAGAAGACAAGCCGTCCGCCCACCATGGGGGAAGCTGCTGGTCTGTCTCTCTTCCTGACCAAAACAATTCTTAAAAAAAAAAAAAAAATCCCTTCACAAGCCCCATCCCATTGTCTGCCTTGATCCAACATGTGCTTATTGGAATAATTTTGAAAGAGAACTTGGGACGGTTCACAATTGTGTACAACTCTCAAATCTTCCACTTCCGATTTTTAATCTCTGTCACCCCAGCTTCATAACAAGATGAACACTCCAGGAAGAAGAATGGAAGAAGTCTGAGTTTTAATTTGCTATTTCTTCACACACACAAAACACCCCGGGCTCAATCAATGCCCAGAAATGAAGGCCAATAGATAATGATAGCAGGGCCTCATATTTCCCACCTATTGTTTCAGACTCTAATTAGGGAAAGGGAATCGGGAGCATTGTCTTCTGCCAGTGTGCGGACACGATGTTATCATTGTGTTTACAGGGGTGGTCGGGTTCCCAGCACAGCGTTCTCCCGCACGGATAACGTCCCATCTTGATAAAACAATGCCCTTCGCAGAATCCTAAACACCCTGCACGAGGAAGACCGTATGCTGACGGCAGGGAGGAAGCGACATATTAACAAACAAGTTTGCAGGCCAGGAAGTTTTAATCAGTTCTTTCTACCACACGAGGTATGATGGATGGAGGCCCCGTTTCAGAGGGGTTTCCTTTAGATAAAACAATAATACCAGGCTCTCAAGAACCGCGCTCGACAGCAGAAAGCTGTGATTAATCCCCCAAAAGTCAAACATGGGAAGACTGGCAAGAAGAGATTATTTGCTGAGTATAATTAGCCACAATTATCACTGAAAAGAATTTGGGAAAGGAGTGTGGGATTCTACTCTTAAGAGAAAAAAACTTTGGAAAGCAGAATTAGGGGTAGGGTGACCTTATAATTTACTATTTAACCAATCTTAAGAGATTTTTTAAAGTGAAAGGAGATACTAAAAATTATTCCAGGACACAGGCATAAATTAGGATTGTCCCAGACCAGTAGAGATGAATGACCACTCTGTGTATTAGCAAGGAGGCAAGCCCGATCATGATATTCACACATTTGAAAAGAACCAAAGTGGTCGTGTCTGGCATAGACTCTAAATCTCTGATAGATTCTTGGAAGGTTTGTCCAGTTGTAACAAGAAATAATTTCCCCCTTTCCACTGTGTGGACTTGTCAGTGTTGTATGCTTTCTATTAAAGGTGGAAGAAAAATTCACCCCAACAGGTTTAACTGACTGGAAAATATAAGTGGATGAGGAGATCAGGTAAAGCTTGATCAAGGGACCAACTGATCAGGACCTGGTTTCCCTTTTTTTATCCCTTAGTTTATTTCCTCAGCCTAGGCACCATTTCTTAATTAAAGGCCCTATTGTACAATGATAATGATAGCCCTAAAATTTAACAAAAGAATAAATCTAGATCAAGAAATACTGAGAACCTAAGTGAGGTCACATTTCCTATCTTTCTTTGCTCAAGAGCTCTTTCTCTGGTGTGTGACTACAAACCCTCTCCTTTTCTGGCTTCCTCTTACGCAGCATCCCACGATGGTCATCTTCTGGCAGGGATGGGGTCAGGCTTGATCGACGGGGTCAGGCTTGGTCATTCTCTGTTGCAGGGCCCATATCCTTGTCTCTGTTACGAATGTGGTCAGAGGCCTCTTCAAGGACAGGCTGGCTTCTTTCAAGTCTTTTTCTTTCCTCCCAAGGTGAGCTGCAGTATGCTTGCTGCTCTTTGGGGCATTTCTGACATTATTATTATTATTATTATTATTATTATTATTATTATTATTTTATTACTAATGACAGTAACAGCTAACATTGGTTGCAGTCTATGGGATCAGCTCCGCCCTGAAAGCACCACCTATGTGATTGCATCCTATCCTCAGGCCCTGGAGGGTTTCCCTCTCACCATCCCCGTTTTAGAGATTAAGAAGTGAATGCTCAGAAGTGTCAAGTTACTGGTCTAGATGCTAAGTCACAGAAACTAACTTGCCTTCTCCCTTCTGTTCTTCTGGCCCTACCTTATCAGGGCCTCTGAATCTGACCTCCGTGTTGCCTTTCCCAGCCGCCTGCTGCAGGAGTCCAGAGGGGCAGTTCATTTTCTTGCACATGGCGAAAGAATGCTGCTTTCTGGTTGGACCCAGGGTAGAGAGAAGGTTGCTAGTCTCAGGTGGAAACACAGTCATGATGACGCTTCCGATGCAAGTTTACTAAGTTAGGTCGCAGCAGTGGCAGCCAAGGGGCTGTTCCCTTGATCATTTCCAACTTACATGAATAAATCACCTGAGGCCCTACACGCAACCCAGTGATGGAGAAGTTCATGGCAGAGAAGTGTTCACAGTGGTGTGAGTCACAACAGGAACAAGGGCCACAAGGACCCAACAGATAGGGAGTTATTACCGTGTGGCCAGACTCTGTGCTCTTCCCTTACATGCACAATCTGTTCAGACCCCTCATCGGTTCTGTGTGGCAGAGGCACCCTTATGAGCCCACTTTTACAGATGAGAACACAGAGGCTCCGATTAGGCAACTTACCCAGAGCAAGTGATAGATTATAGAATTTATATCCAGGCAGTTGATTCTAGAGCCTTTGTTTTAATGTACTTGGCTCGACTGTGTATGCTAAGGTCATCACTGGAAAGTCCTCTTTGAAAGCCATTGCTATCTTCTAACAGCCATCATTACGTTCAAAGGACTTTATTTTCATATGTGGGGACCCTGGGATTATGGTGCCCATGTGTTTGCAATCCAGCCTGTGCAGTTGATTCTGATTGTGTCAGTGCCCACTCCTGGGCTAAGAAATGATTTAGAAATATAGACCCACAAACACATAGGCTTGCTTATTCTTAGCATCCTTCTCACACTTTTGGAAAAGAAGGACGGAGGGATCCGTATCAGTCAGGATAGACTAGGTGTGCTGCAGTAACAAACAGCCCACAACCTCCATGGCTTACAGAAACAGACTGAGTTCTTGTGCGCAGAACAGACCCATCAAGAGCCAGCTCCACTCTTCATCTTCTTTGCTCCCAGACCCAGGCTGATGGCACAGCCTCTCTCTCTAGGACTCATCTCATATGGGAAGGAGGCAAGATGAGCTCTTAGCATTTCTTCCTGGAAGTGACACCTGTCATTTCAGCCCTATTTCATTGGCCCAAGGAAGTGACCTTATCACTACTAGGCAGGGATGTCAGATCTCTCCCTGGAGTGAAGAGTAAAAAAATGTTCACAATGATATTGTCTCCCATGGTTGCAAAGATGAATGTCTTCCTTGTGCCTTTTTCCTACCTTGCTGCTCCATATCCTAAGGTCATAGGTACCAGCAGTTTTTTGAAACTACAGCTCTTACTTTTCCCCAAAGCCTGGGTGATCTGCTATCTGCACCCCCCCCCACCCCCCAGTTACTGTTTCCGTGTCCCCTGCCCTTATAAAATGTCAACCCAGATTGAAGTGCTCCTAATTTTACTCTTCCGATACAAGTTTACTCAGAGTGCAAGGAACACCTAGGTCAGAGGCTCAACCTGACTGGATTCACATCTTTGAAACCTGCTTTGTCTTTCAGAGAAAGTAAAGAGAGACAAAGATAGAGAAAGTGTGACCTACTTTTTAGTATCAGCACCATATCATCTGCAAAACACGACTTTTCTCTTCTTATTACGCTGAGCATGAAAATAAAATGTTTTCCAAAAGACCTGGCTTTGGTTGTCGCAAGGAAGTCCGGGGACTTGTTCAAAACTCTGATGCACCCTATGAGCAAATGATTCCAAATTCTTAACGCCCTTATTGACTTCCAGACTGCTCTCACTGTCCACAGATAACATGTGGTCCTTTCCTACAAATATCAGCAGCGAGGTAGGACAAAACTAGCTCCCAAACTAGCTGTTTGCTTGATATTAAGCTTTGCCAGTCCAATATAGGTCACATTTCCAACCAGATTTTGTGCTTATCTCTACATTACACCTTGTAGCAAGGGGGGGAAAAGAGCTTCTTGACATCTTTTTGAAGAATGGCGCTCTTTAAAAAAACATAAGGGAACTTTTTTTTCAAACACTATAATGAGGGTATTCAAGTCTGCAGGCAAAACAGAGCTGTTTGAAAAGACATTAGCCTCGAAACTGCACTGTGCCAGAATAGATACAGCGACGTCAAAATGCTGCATTTGTTTTGCCATTACTTTTCAGTGACTAAAATCGTCTGCTAATGAAAGTTCTAGCTGACATAATTTCAGCACCTGCCGATGGAAACAAGACGAGTTCGCTGGCCATGAGAAATACAATAAAATTGGGAGAGGACATATACATCTGAAGCATTTAAACTCCCAAATAATAGTAGCCGTGGTTCTTCACATCTTATCATTGTAAAAGGAGGCAGCATTTTACACAGAGCTTTCACCGCCATTACCTTAATTAAGTCTCATAATCACTTTGTCATTTAGACCAAACAACTTACTCAAATCCTCATTTTGCTGATGAAACTGGAGCCCAGAGAGGTTCTGTGGACTCTGGGTGTCTGTGGGCCATGACAGCAGAGAGAGGCATGGACTCCCTGCCCATGCTTTCTAAACACTGACTCCTCCAGGAAGCAGGGTATGTGGCTCTAACGTAGTGGGAGACCAGGAAGACGTAGGGGACAACTGCAAGCTGGAAGACTGGATCCCCAAGACTGTCCTCACTTCTGATACCAGCTGCAAGTTTGGGGGGGGTTCCCCAAACCACCCTCAGGTTTGATACTATACTAGGAAGACTCCCAGAATGCACTGCCTGCTGTTATATTCACGGTTATGGTTTATTACAGAGAAAGGGAGAGGCACACAAGGCCAAGCCCAGGAGAAGGCAAACTCAAAGCTTCCATTGTCCTCCCCCAGCAAGTCAGGACACATGGCTCTCCTGGTATTGCCGGGTGACAATAAGCAGGGAGTTTGACACCGGATGCCCGCCTGAACTCCAGGGCTGAGCTTTTATTGGGGCTTCCGCATATAGTCATGATTGCTTGATTGCTCACTAATGCAGTTGATTTCAGCCTCCAAGTCAGCTGATACCAAGTGACACCGTGTCCCCATCCTGCCATATTGCCTGTTTTTCTGAAATGGCCAGCTCCCACGCTAAGATACTAAGATGAGATGGGTGTGCTCACCCCCCACCCTAAATTACAGTAAGACTATCCGGTATGACCCAAGGCCTCCAGACTGAAAGAGACACTGCTCTCAGCCATGTATTCCATGTATGCAGTTAGTGGGTTTTTGATTTGGAAAGGCTCTCACAAGCAAGGGATTTCAATCTTCTTATTTGCAGAAGCAGAAGCAGAGGCTCATGGGTTTGACCCCAGCCCTAAAGCTGATTGATGAGCAGCTGGGCTGGAGCTCGGGTGTCCCCAGGCCGGGCACCATTAGTAGCACATTTTCAATAGGGGCATATTGTACCAAAAGCAGCAACTTAAAACTAAGGTTTTATTTGGCTAGAAATATTAAAATCTGCAGAGAAAAATGTTCCATACCCAAGACTCAAAATTTATATCAGCTCCCCACACTTTCCTTCTAGCTTATCCAGTCTGGCTGCACCCCCACTAAGATATCATCATCATCATCATCATCATCATCACATCATTATAATTTCTAATCCAGACAATTCCAGAAAAAGGGTGCTCATGTGCTCCTGCCTGAGTCCTTGATCCATCCTGCTATTTTTTGAACCTATCTTCCCTAATACCTAGTTTATTTATCAACCGTTTCAGAAAAAAGCTTTACAAATTCTACATATATATGCAAACTTTTAGCTCACAATGGGTTAGCAGCTTTAATCTAGAAATCTCTTGTGAGAGGGCAATGTTTCACTCTTCTACGAATCAAGTAGTATATTGGAGAAAATTAGTCATGTGATGTTTATCTTTATTCTTCCAGAATAATTAGTTTGTATCTGCTTCACAAATATCAGAGAGGGGATTCAGGGCATTCATCAATGGTGGGCTGGCTGATGGGGAGAAATTATGACTCCATAGACAAGACTCTGGTTAGAGAAGGGGCAGGCTGGGCGGCCTGGGGACAGCACCTGCAGGGCCTTTGAGGTGAGCTTGATGACCCCAGGCCTTGTGGGGGATTTTGACTTGAAGCTGAGAGTGCATAGGCATCTTGGCCAGGAGCTTACTAATGTGGTTAGGCAAATGTTATAGCACTTTAAGATGAGCAGTGCTTTTTTTTTTTTTTTCCTTTTCTTTTTAAGTTTGCTTTTTGGGCGGTTGCTTTTGAAACTTTCGTTTGAAAAATAGAAGTTGCTGTCATCATTTATATTTAGAAATATGTATTGATAAATCAGGATAATGACATAATGGAAAGAATGCAAGCTCTGAGGTCAAGATATCTTACTTAAAACTTGTCTTTGCCACATATTAGCCGGTTGTCTTTGAGTGAAGTATCAAAACTGTCTGCAACCCAGATTTCTTATCCGTAAAGTCTTTCCATGGTTGTTAGGAGGATGACAAAGCAGATACTGTTAAAATATATGCCAGTCCTTTTAAATGTTTAGAAAGTGTTAATTTCCACCCTTATTATTCATCCAATGTTTGTTGATTGGTTTCTATGTGTATGCATAACCATTTGTGCCTTTAATAAGCTTAGAGTATGGTCATTCTCTCAGGTTTGTTGTATGATGTCATCTGCTTGTGTTCTTATCATACTTTTTGTTCATCTCTTGTAGACCACTTTGTTGCAGTGTGTTTTAAAGTGTTGTGTAGACATGTGTATCAATATGGTATCTCTCTCATTAGAGTATAGCATACCATGGGCTCTCAATGTTTATTTTTAAAAGCTGTGAATAATTGTTGAGCTCTGTCTTATGAAATCATGCTCATTGGCTACGCCTTCAACAAGCCCCACGAACCAGGCAGATCATTGCTGCCACTGGGTGGCAGCATACCGGGATTGAGAAAACAACCCCTCCACTGCTCCGAATATAAACATAAAGTTCTAAGAGGACGTCAAAGTGAGACCCATGCTCCTCCATTATTGTTTGAAAAGAAAGCTCTCAGGAAAAGTATGTCAACAAAGTGTGGAGCCATAATGCCTTCCTTGGTGTTGAGAAGTGCCCTTGTACTTCTAACATGGCCTGCTTTAAGTTCCCAGCATCTCAACCAGAGCTCACCGTGTGCGTGTTGTTTTCTTCCGGCTCCCACTGGGGAGCCATAACTATAAGAAAGAAGGGATAATATTATAGGGAGGAGATGCACAGTTTTAATATATTCATGCTTCACCAAACTGTAAAGACCTCAGTTTCTCAAAGGGAATCAGACTTTCACACATGTCCTCTGCCAGAGGTCCTGGAAGGGAATTCTCCACCTTTAAGGGCCTCAGTGACATTTTATTTCTCTTCGAAGGTGAAGATGCTGCTCCCTTTTGCAGAGTGACACGTTGCAATAAATCTGTGCTTGCAGGAAGGCAGCCTGGCTCCAGCCCTGCCCCGGCCCGGCAGGGTTTGGTCACTTCTTGATTCACTCTTTTTTTTATTTTATCACAAGCTTGCCTGCCTGGAGAATAAAGGTCAGGTATGGAACTATTTTTGACCCATGGCTGTGGCTGGACAGAAAGAACCTGAACCAAGAGGAGATGGGGGAGGTAGCAGTGAGGGGAGAGTTATTTATCAATTATGGATTTTATGATGGATTAAAGGGGAAGAAGAGCACAGGTGAGGAGAGATGTGTTCTTAATCGGCATTAGAGCCCATTATGGAATCCTAAGAAAATAAAGCATGGACCACGCAATTTAAATGTAGTTGTCCATACTTTATTTTTTTTGGTTACTTGAGTTGTCAGTTTATGTCTATGGTTTTGGGACCATTTGTCCTTGAGGGACAAGAGCACAGTGAAGTTAGAGGCATTTAGTCACCTGTTGTCACTCATTTTGCAGAAAGCAGACACCTCCTTCTTTGCAGATGTTCTGTGACTGCTGGAGTAGTGTGTCAGCCCACTCATTCAACAGGGCTGGTATTCGGGCAGCAGGCACCAGGGTGGCCATACCACTGCTGGTTGATAATAGCTATATCAGGCCTCCCTTGATCCAGCAACTCGGGGTTACAGACAGCATGGCAGGAGCCTGGGCTCTCGTGTGAGGGTGTGTATGGTACCAGTTGGCCAGGTCTTATGCTCTATAGCAGTGATGGCAACCTATGACACGTGTGTCAGAGGTGACACGCGAACTCATTTTTTTGGTTGATTTTTCTTTATTAAATGGCATTTAAATATATAAAATAAATATCAGAAATATAAATCTTTGTTTTACTATGGTTGCAAATATCAAAAAATTTCTATATGTGACACGGCACCAGAGTTAAGTTAGGGTTTTTCAAAATGCTGACACGCCGAGCTCAAAGGTTCGCCATCACTGCTCTATAGGCTGATAAATAATTAGAATAGCTTGGCTGCATTCACAGATGCTCCCGGAGTCAAGCAAGGTGTCCAGGTAAGGATGTGAAATACAGATGTTCTAGATGCTAGGGAAGCCATTTAGCAGAGCAGTTCAGTGGTTGGAAAGGCATTGGTAGAAACACCAAGCAAGCCAATGACTTCTGAAGCCTGGAGAAATTGAGGCATTAAAAGAAGGGGCTCCAGGTGTTCGTCGCCGGTGCCTCCCCTGCTCAGCAGGCCTGCGCTCTGGACACAGGCCAAACCGCTAAGTGTGGCATCTTCCCCCTCACTCCGCGCTGCTGCCTCCCAGCAAGCTGTTAGGAAGTTGCTTGTGTTTTTGAAAGACTCGATGGGAGCAGCCTGTGTTTCTGGAAAGGAGCCTGGGTCTGGGCAGCAAGGAAGCCAAGAGCCAACTTGAACCTTGCTCCCAGCTATCTGCGGGGTGGGGGGGGTGGGGGTGTCCCGGGAGCACCTCCGCAAGTCTGGGTTTTCTCCTGTTTAAAATGAGCCTTGTTTTGAGAAGAGAGAGAGGCGTGTACTACCTGGGAGCAGGCTTGTCAATAGTAGCTGGTGGTTGCTATGATGTAGAAACCACTTAAGTAAGAGCTTGGTGCAGAGAGCAGTACGCCAGCTTTCAGCAGACCCGTGCTTAGTCTGCTGTTTATCTGGGTGACTTTGGGCAAGTCATTTAATTTCCCTGAGCTTTGGTTTCTTCATGTGTAACACAGAAGTCATAATAATAAGACATGCTTAGTGGGGTGTTCCAAGAACTATCTGGGACAATACATGCCAAGGCTTGGCAATGCGTTTGGTACAGAATAGCCCACCAATAAATGTTATTATTTCGACCATCATATGTGTCTGTTTACATGTGTGTTTGTAAGTTCATTGAAGCAGAGATTCTGTCTTTTCCTCCCAGTAGCTCAGCATGCAGCCCAGAATCTGACCCAAGGTTGTACTTAGTCGATATCTGATAAATGCATATTGGTTATTTGGTCTCTGAAATCTGTAAATACTAACACTGGGACCCCTTGTGTGTTGACATACTAGTCATGGTCCTGCATTCTCCTTTAAATCCAAGTTGGAGAAAAGGAAGGGAATTAAAGCATAGTTATTAGACTGAATGAAGCACTTATTTGTTGATTTTCTTTGATGCCTGAGCTTGTAACTTTTGTGTCTGACTTGAGTCTCATTTCAGTGCTCCTAAATGCAGAAAATTGCTCTGTGTTCCCTTGAATAAGCGTCTTTCTTTGGAACAGAGATTAGGAAGGGATTTCTCTTACTGTGTTTATTTTTGTTTCTAACTCTTAAGTTCAGTGAATTCCTCTTTTGCCCAGACACTTACATATTCTTAGCCATCCCTTTTGCTTAAGTTTGCAGAGATTTGTGCTTAAAACCAAATAAATAGCCTCAGTAGTGTGTGTGTGTGTGTGTGTGTGTGTGTGCGTGTGTGTGTGTGTGTGTGTGTGTGTGTGTGTGTGTGATGTGATGTGAAGTCTTGCTAAAAAGCATAAACAAAAACTCATAAGTCCCAGATCCTAGATCCTGTGGTCACCTCGACTTCAAAAGCCTGTTGTGTGCATGTATTTACATAATGTATTCTCCATGTTTGGGTTTTATTAAACCCATGAGTTTAATAATAGTGTTTTGGACATATGCTTTTTCTACCACTTTTCTTGTTAGGAATATTTTCCCCCTTTTTGAAGTGAATACTGATTTTTTTGGTACAGATATTTGATGCTTTGTGGGCCTGTTAAAATAATGGTAAATATTTTTCTATATAGATGAAATTTAAGAAATTTTGAGAAGAGGTTTCTTTGATTTATTGGGGGAAAATGATAGGAAACACAAAATGGAGGCACATTTGGCTTTCTCTCGTCAACAGTTTTATGGACCCGCATTGCTGTGTTTCTGTAATGCTGTTTGTAAAACACAGTTTAAGTGATCATGCAGCCTCAGTCTTAGAAAATAAAAAGATATGAACTTGAACCCGAGTTTCTCTGCCAAGAGAATTATAATGCGTTTTAGCCCGAGGCTTCATTCGAGTTAAATTTACAGTATTTTCCCCTAACAATAACAACAACCCAAAGTACCCCTTTAAGTTGAAATGTTTGTTAAACTTTATATATATGCATGCATATAAATGTACTTCTCTGTATATATAATGTACATTCACATACACTTACATTAGATTTTTAGGGAATTTCCTTTTTGCTTTCAAATCATTGCACAGAATATCCAAGTAGACATTGTGTCAAAATAATCAAAATGCATTTAATGCTCTCTCAAAAAAATCCATTTAAGAATAAGATCGTGGTTTGGGGTTGATTTTCAGACCATGAATTGAAGTGTAAATATTCAAATTATTTTCATAAACTATTCAATTCTGTTGGGCTTTTATGTGACCAGCAGTGAAATTTTGTATTTAAGTTTTCCAGCAGTTCTCTTTTTTAAGAGCCTCAAGTGTCCCATAAAAAGCAAATACTTGAATTTTCAGTTTCTAGGTATTGCATATTTTTCCTTGTGCTTGCCTTATTTTTATAACAGTGATTTATAAAGACATTACTAAAGAAAAGGAAAAAAGGATTTGGAAGAGGAACTGCTGTATAACACTGCTTTAAAAATCTATTTCCAATGCTAGGGAAAGAGAAAAACATCCTGAGAGTGTGACCGGGGATCTGAGTGAGATGGCCAGACCTCGAGTCCTTATCTTCCAAAATGATTCCCTGGGCCTAGAGAAGAAGGAGGGCAAGGTAACATTGCCAGGCTCCAGTTCCACATCTGGGGTCCAGGGGAGGGTTGAGGGAGAGACTAAAAGGCCAGCCTGGGTGACTTGCTCCTGCAGCCCGCCAGTGGAAGAATCAGAATTAAGGAGACAGCTTTGAAAAGGAAATGGAAAAATGAGGTTCCTAGGGGTTGGTCAAAGCTGCCCAGAATCTGACCTCAGGCGATACAGTGAGCCCCAGGGAGGCAGGGATTCCGGAAATGCTATTGTGCAAGAAGTGGTGCTTGTCCCCCAATATCTAGTCCATCCTTTCTTCTTAGTAAGAGAATTTTCCAAGGGATACATGCTGATGCAGAATAAGAATCCCATGCCCTAACTTCCCTTCCAGCTCTCTGTGACCATGTGGCCAAGTTTTAGCCAATGGGATGGAAGAGAAGTCCCATGTGGCTTTTTAGGACAAGTCACTGGGGAAGGATCACACCTTCTTGCCTCCTTCCAGCTGCTCCTTCCCTTCCTGCTGTCTGGGAGGCAGCCATGCGGCTGGCAGAGGATCAACATTTCGAATGGAGATGGGAGGATTCTGGGTCCCTAAAATCATATTATACCATAGCCTAGAGATGATCATTACTGGTTTTATTTTTACCCAATCTTCTCTCTGATTGAAGGTACTATATTGGGAATTTCTATTAATTGCCATCAGTCTTACTGAATAGATTTATTAAAGACAAATAGCAGAATGGAAAATTGACCGAGGAAATTGAAGGACAAGGAATGATTGAAAAGTCCTAAGAAGTTACTATGGAGCCTTTAAAGCTCCTCCAGCCATCCCCCCCTCCCTCCACCAACACACATATTGGTTGAGCACTCACTGTTCATAAGTCAGCCACTCTTCTGGATGCCGAGATGGCAAAGACAAGTGAACCACAGTTAAGTGTAGTGGTGACTTTGCTATGAATTATTTCTAGTTCATGCCCAGTCTCCATCACTAAGGAGTTCCCATATGAACCTGGGCATGTCATTAGCAGCCTCAGTTTCCTCATCCATAAAATGGGAATAATAAGATCTACCTCCTATAATGGATGTGGGTGTCACATGAGAAAGTTGCACAGTGAGTAGCCTATGGCAGATAAGTATTTAATAGATTTTAGGTTGTTGGGGTTTTTTTTGTTTTGTTTTTTAAAAAGGTTGACAGAAGGAAGACACAGCGATGCGAACACAAGTCTCACACTCAGGAATAGTGGGGAACAGGCAAGGGTTTGGGGATGTGGTGTGGTGAGTGATCTGGTCAGTGTGCTCTGGGAGCAGAGAAAGTCCCATGTTGGACTGAAGGGGACAGAGGTAGTCGGGGAATTTCCCCTTTTACTCTGGGACTGGGTACTACCATGAACAAGAAATGAAAAGGATGGAGGGATGATGGAGGGAAAAGGAATGTACATAGAGCATATATGTTGAGCCAGAAACGAAATACCCAGCTATACAGGGGCAGACCATTTTGCTGAGCTGGGCCACTCAGGTCAACGCATATTACTGGGCATCAACTTTGGGAATTAGGATGTGTTTTTTACCTTAAGAAGCCTGTAGTCTAATAGAGGAGGCATATATAAAAGTAATTGTGTAACAGCACAGAGTATGCAGTCATGGGATCATCTAGCAGCCTGGCTGGAATACAGAGGGGACAAGAGTTTAATTTTGTCCATCTGGGCAAGACATTGAAGAAGGGTTTACAGAGGGAAAGACACTTAGGCAGAAGTATGATGGCAATTCCAGGCTGGCAGTACCAACTGGTATGTCCCAGGGCTTTAGACCAGCCCTTTATGCTGAGAGAGGCAGCCCTTTCTCTGAGCCGCCCCTAAAGCGCCAGGTCAAACTCCTCAGGAGGAACCGAGATGTCTGGGTGTGTCCACCAAGCAGAGAGGTTTTTCTGAACCTGACCGAGCAGTGACCTAGGGCAGCCCTGAGACAACCCCAGGTGCCCGCCAGCCGTTTTCCACGCCTGTGTTTTTCTTCATATGGGACACAGCCTATGCCTGGATGAGAACATGCTGTGTAAGAAGGTTCTTTTCACTTCGCCCCTCAGAATGTGCAAACCAACAACCACAGACAGATCCCAGATGCCGCTTTCCTGCTCTCGCGGACCTTGAAGTGGGCCCTGCCAGCAGGCTCACCTGCCAAGGGAAACGCCGTCCTCGGAAACGCCGTCCTCGAAATGTTCCTGGCACCATCTTCAAGGGGTGCCGACCCAGCGCTGGAATCGCTGACCTCCTTGAAAGAGAAGCCTGCAGCTGTGGCCTCTGGGGTGAATTCCCCTGATGGGAGGACCCCGTGGACTTAAAACAGACCTAATCCACATCACAGAGAGCTGGCTCGTCCCTCACAGCTGGGGAATTGGTGGTTCTAGGAGGGACCTTACCAGAAGGGAGATGACTCAGGCTGTTCCCAAGCCCCTCCTGAAGACCAAACAGACAAGGTGAGGAGCAAAGAGACATTTGGCGGCCACCTTGGCCAGCCCCCAAGTCCAGAGGACAGATGTGAGCTCCGTAAAGTCACCCAGCAAGAGAACATGCTGAAGGCTGAGCCCTGCCCCCTCCCCTCTGGTAGAACCATCCATGTCCAAAGAGCAGACCATTTCCACCCACACCGGGAAGTGGATACAAGACCCACTGACCCTCTGTAAGATCGAAGTCTATGTTGGGGGATCAGGGCTTGGGAGGCATAGGGATCAGAGGAAAGTACTCCCTCTGAGTACTTTCTCCTATGGGATACCCTTTCAACAATTTGTTTAAAGGTGACATGTTGCATCGTGGTTATAAAGACCAGGTGTTAGGATGGGTTAGGTGAGGGTTGGTTAGAGGAAGCAGTGTGAGCCCCTCCTTTGAAACACCACTGGTCAGACCCTGGGGCCCACGGCCAAAGTGATTGGAGGGTGACATCGGTTTTACAGGCTGACCTCCTTCCACAATCCGCTCTGCAGGCCTTGTGACATGGGATCATGTGGAGAGAAACCTCACTTTGCAGAACCAGAAATTTAAACTAGTTAGTTGGCAATGGGGACCCAGCAGATTTTTTTTTATAGGACCATAACATGATAACAAGTGTGTTTCTGAAAGATTTAAGTGTGTAGTTCATTTGTATTAAATACATACATATGGATGGCAGATATCAAGGAAAAAGAAACTAGACGCTGAGAAACAAGAGGTTGTGATCATATTTTAGCTGAGGGGTGATGAGGTTCTAAACTTTGTTGATGTGTCGGAGTGAGAGTGGAAGGAGTGGGTTGAGAATGGAGAATAGTGATTAATTGAGAGGACGGCTGACTGGATATCGGTGGGAAGGAAGAAGGAAAGAGGCAATGATGACTTTTGGTCTGAGCACAAGGAGAGTGGTGGTCCATGAACAGAAATAGGGAAGGCAAGATTAGTAGCCTGCATGGGGACGGTGGAGAATTTAATGGCTGACTTGATATTTGCAGTGGGTGACCTCCTTACCTGTCACCTTGGTCCCAGTCCCTGGCAGAATGCTGCGGGTTGGCTGCATACAGTGCTCCCTCTCACAAGAGTTTTCGCAGCGCCTATCCTGAATGGCTGTGAACCTTTTGAAAACCGTGAAATCAACCCAAGTTTTATATTTTCTCCCCTCCAGAGCCCATTCCTCTTAGTGCTTACTACTCACTGGATAAATAATGAATGCGTGATTGAATGCTAACAGTTGAGACAACTCATTAAAACCCATGCCAGCCTTGGATATTTTTATTATTATTGTGGCAAAATACACATAACATAGAATTTACTATCTTTTCCTTTTCTTTTTTAATACTCACCATTGCTTTTAGAGAAAGAGAAAGAGAGAGAGAGGGAGAGAAACATCTATGTGTGAGAGAAATATCCATTGGTTGCCTCTCACAAGGGCCCCGACTGGGGATAGGACCTGCAATCTTCTGGTGTACAGGATGATGCTCCAGCCAACCGAGCCACCTGGCCAGGGCCGAACCACTTTTAAGTGTACAGTTCATTGGTATTAAATACATTCACACTGTTTTGCAACCATCACCACCACCACCCCCATACTCTTTCATGTTGTAAAACTGAAACTCTATACATGTTAAACAATAACTCCCCATTCTCCCCTATCTCCAGCCCCACCATTCCACTTTTTATCTTTATGAGTTTGACTACTTTAAGCACATCATATAACTAGAATCATACAGTATTTTTTGTCTTTTTGTGACTGGCTTATTTCACTTAGCATAATGTCCTCAAGTTTCATTCATCTCATAGTATGCATCAAATTGTTCTTCCTTTTTAAGGCTAAATAATATTCGGTCGTATGTATATACCACATTTTGCTTATCCATTCATCTGTCGATGGACACTTGTTTCTGCATTTGGCGACTGTCAGTAAGTGACTGTGAACATGGGTGTACCAGTCTTGAATTTAAGCTTGCTTTCTGAGTCTGGCTTCCACTACTTCAGGCCTTCTCAGGTTCCTCGTCGGCAAGGTCCATAGGCTGCAAGGGATTTGGAACGTGTCTTGGTTGTACTTTTTCCTCCTGGTTTGGAAACCAACTTACCCGAGGCGAGGGGGGCTTTCTGACAGCAGCTCGGCAATTACAGTTGCCAGCAAATGGCTCCAGTAGATCAACCACGAGTTAAGTAAGAAAAAGTAAGTGCTACTGTTTGAGGTATGTCTAGAGTATGGTTTTAATCCATCACTGTCGGGCTCGTATAAAACTCCAGGCTTCTGTAACTCTTTAACTGGAAGTATTATAGGGTGTCACATGTTCACTGGAAGCCAAGAGAAGCAAGGAGTTTTGTTCATGGTTAAATCTTGTAAAGATGCTTTTAAAAGCATATTAATCCATTAGTAATCCATTTGGATTTTGGAATATGGTCATATATTATTTGGTACAATATGTACTAAACCAAGTCCTGGAAAATTAAGTGGAAATATGGTTATAAACTACAGGAACTTGAAAGCAGTCTCTCAATAATGCCTTCTCATTAGTCATCCCCATTCCTAGATTTTAAATTATTTTTGTTACATCACATTTCCATTAAGTGGGATCTATAGGATTGTTTTTCAGGGACAGGGGAGGATTTTAATTTTTTAAATGTTCCAACTTTACCAAAAAATTACCAGAATAGTATGAGCAATTTTTTGCCCTGATTCACAAATACACCTGTATTAATTATGCTAATTAAATAATGATAGCATATTAACAACGTGATCTTTTCTTTTGAGTGTGTGTTTTCTAAGGTTATGTAAATATGTGGCGCTGCTAAACATATATTTATTGAGCTTTTTAGAGTGCCAAGCTCTCTGAGAAGAATTGTCTTACATGATTTAATTGTTCTTATATGAATTAATCCTCGAAGTCCTCTGATGAGTAGTATTACTCTCATCCTCCTGTGAGCAGCTAGATGGCTTTCTCAAGGCTGGTAGCCAGCAGTAAAGCTTGGCTGCCCACTTGGACCCTGCGATTTCAAATCCTGAATCCCTGCCATGCCATCATCTGATTTTGTAAGTCAGGACTTTTCTGGACCCCAGGAAAGAATGGAGATTTCTGCTTTCAGAGGAGAGGGAACAAATATTACGGCAAGATTTCCACACAGATGGAAGTGACATGCACTGTGGGCAAAGACAGGAGGTCAGCGTTGGCTAGACTCTGCCTCTGCAGACTAGTGTGTGGAGAGTCCTTCAGAGCTCAACCTCCAAATCAGAATCAGTGTGTATTGCCAACGATGTTAACCATGGTGATATTTATCAAACGGAAAGAATCAGCCAAGGTGGATTTGGGAACCACCTTGTGAGGCAGGAAAACCCTCAAAGGCACGGGCTTTACTTCATTCATATTTCTGTCCCTAGCAGCTGCCTCGGTGGCCCTGATCCATTGGTCATTCAGCTGTTGGAGCTGCATGTCACATTAGTATTTGTGATCATCATCAGCGGGATTCTCTTAAATACAGCAAATGTTAAGTAATTTCTGGGCATTTTAGTTCATTCATTTATTCATTCATTCCATGGGTATGTACTGAACACCTACTATGGCCTAGTTTGGGGGATGTAGCAATGAAATGAGACAAAGGCTCTTTGTTTTAGTGCAGTTACACCATCAACAAATAAATGAGTGAGCAAGGTACATGTTAGAAGTGTTAGATATATGGCCAATTATGCTGGGAAAGGGATAAAGAGGGCCTGGGAAGGAGAGGAGGCTAATTTGATTTGGTGATCAGGAAAGTTTTTAATTAATCTGAGATCTCAATTGCCAGAGGCAGCCCATGAGGTGCTGGAAAGCAAGAGGTCCAGGCAGCCCAGGCCAGTGGTCTCAGTGGTTAGAGCATCGGCCCACCCACCGAAGGGTTGTGGGTTTGATTCCTGGCCACGGGTACATACCAAGGTTGCAGGTTTGTTCCCTGGCTCTGGTCTGGGTGTGTACAGGAGGCAACCAATTGATGTGTCTCTTTCACATCCATATTTCTCCCTCCCTCCCTCCCTTCCATTCCCTCTAAAAAAATCAAAGGAAAAAATATCCTCTGGTGAGGATTAACAATAAATAAATAAATGGTCCGGGCAGGGGAACAGCAACTGCCCATTGCCACTTTGGTACAGATAAAAAACAGAAAGACAGGAGATAAAATGTGATGAGTTGGATTTAGATGGAAATCTGATGAGATTGGAGAGGTAAGAAATTTGGAATTCCTAAGTATGCTGGGCAGCCACTGGAGGGTTATAGGCAGAACCAAGAAAGACCCCATTGGATCTGCTGCTCACCTGAGTGGACTCCAAGTCACGCCTCTGCTGCTGGGAACAAAGACAGTTGTGTATTAGTCAATGTATATTTGTTGAGCATCTTCTGTCTGTCAGACACTGGGTTAGATGCTGTGCTTTAAAGATGAAGAGGCAGTACCTGGCCTGGAAAGGCTCCTCCCTGAAGACTGTGTTTGCCATTCCCTGTAATGTGTTTTCCGTAGGCAGTAACGCATGATTCTGCAATTGCCGGGCTCATTTTTTTAGAATTTCCCTTTTGTGAGCTACTTTTGATTCTTGATTCTTTTGATTCTTTATTCCTTCTTTGGCATCATCTCATCAGTGACAAATGTTTTTATCCTTTGAGGGTAGACTTTTAATTTTTTTGGAAATGGCCAAATGTTGTTTCAAGTCTAGTCTAATGAATAAAGCAAAGAATTTATATTTAGTAAAACAAGGAAATAAACCAGGCTGATTTATTCTTTTGGATGTGGCTTCTAAAATGGCCTGGGATGCCATTGTATCAAATTGTCAAATATCAAATATCAAATTATCAAAGTGAAGTTCCTTGAAACATACATGTTTAGACTTCAGGAGCACCCAAGTCTACTGAGGAAAATCCTGTTTTGGGGTAACCCTCCCCCTTATAATGAAAACCAAATTACATTCCCCCTTCACATCACTTCCCTGTTCCTTGCTTAAGGTGACATGAGTCTGATGATCTTCTCAGCATAGAGGTATGGATACTGATTTCGCTATTTTATGTGCTTTTGCTGAAGCTCCTTGAATCTTGTTGGAGAGACCCAAGGTTGTCCTGTTCAGCTGCTTTTAACCACATAGGATATTCATGGTCAGGCATGGAATCTACATAACTGGGAAATTTAAATCTGTTTCTATTTTTAAAAAATTAGAGGCCCGAAGCTTTTAAAAATAAACATTAACTTTCATCCCATTATACAAAAATGCATTTGAGGTGGTCCTCATTTATTTCGGCCATGGTCTTCAGAGACTTGGGACAATAATATATTTTTTCTATCTTATGCAAATGTATGCAGATTTTTAAAGCATGCATTCATGTATTACACACTTTGTAAATTCAAGTAATAGAAATGTTTGTGTGTATAAATAGATAGAATAAGAAGTATACATTTTGTATAAAATAACCTCTTTGGTATTTGTTTACCCTGATTTTTTGATTTATGAGTCGTCATTGCTCACTATAGAAGAAGAAAAATAAATATGCAAAACACTGGTAGACTTTTAATGGGGTTACTTCCCATCTTAGCTCAGTGTTTCTCCACTGAAGCTGACCTTGAAATTGCTTTTGAAATACAAGTCAAAATATGCAAATTCCAGAGTATCAGAATGAGTATCCTATGTTAGGAGTTCTTTCAAATTCATATTTTTACATCATTTCCATCCATCCTACATCCTGTGCTTTATCTGCTTCTTAATCCATTAGTATCTGAGTGGTGGGCATATGGGTTTCCTCAAATGCACTCACTAATCCCCACTAAAAAAAAAGTTAAAATACCTCTAAGCATGTGCATGTATGTTTTTCTATCTTTTTCTTTTTTAAAAAATGTAACTTTATTTCCTTTTGAATGAATAGGAAGCATTGCATGCCTCGCAGGCTTAATGCCTTCCCTTTCAGTCTCCATGATGCCAAGGCGCTCTGTGTCATCTTATTGTCCCCTTCACCCTGTGTCTCAACTTTGGTTTCAGAATCTGTCATGAAAAGGAGTTGATCCCAGTCTGACATACGACTTCAGACTAGGAAGTTGCATCAGTTGTTTATTTGTAGTCACTCCTCATGTCTGTGCTGTCCATTTCATTGGATCCCTAGGAAGTCCCTTCTGTCCCCTGCTCATATTTCATACGGGTCTTCTGGAACCTTCACAGTGCCGATATGTATATATCATGTCCCCTTCATTATGTCCAGCAAAACTCACAACCATGAATTTCACTGAAGTTTATGATTGGTCCCGGACTGCCTCCCCCGGCACAGAATCCTCTTCTGGTCGCGTTCTTGCAGTTAGACAAACAAGCAGATATACTGACCCGGTGCATGAATGAATAGGAAATATCCCAGTTCCAAAGGATAAATCTATCATGTGGCAGCGAGAGTGTTCAGGCAAACATTTGGTTCTGCAGTTGCTTGGAGGATTGGGCCTGTGCTATAATTAATGCCACTAGCAGTGAAAGGACATTAGGGATGTCTCGCATGTTGATTATTTCTTCATTGTGTTTATCCAAGTTTCCCGGCCTTGGAAGCTCTGTGGCCATTGCCAAAGAAAGCCCTGGAGACAGAGCGTTTGCGGCTGCTCCCTTGTAAGAGCATCATTACCCCGCTCAAAACAACGTCCTTTTTTTTTGTCAATAGAGGATGAAAACATTATTGGATTCAGGAGTTCATGGTAGTCCTGTATGCAGCTGGGGACGAAGGGGATAGATTTATGAAATGGACCATTTCAAATGGCATTATCTTTCCACAGTGAGGTACACCTTTCATAAATCATGGGAGAGTGCTCAGAAAATAGAGCATTTGTTATTTCCGCAATACATTGTATTTGCATCCCCCAGAATTCTAGGAAAGAAGAGAGTCTTAGATTTCCTTCCTTGGGTTTGAAAAAGCAATTCATGGCCTTACAGTGAAATTATAAAAAGAGGAAATGTAATATAACAAAAGAGTTCTTCATATAAGTCAAGGATTATGCCTTTACTAATATTTTTAAATGCCATGATGATTGCCCTAGACGGTTTGGCTCAGTGGATAGAGCTTCAGCCTGTGGACTGAAGGGTCCCAGGTTCGATTCCTGGGCATGTCTAGGGCATGTACTTTGGTTGCAGGCTCCGCTCCGGGCTGGGCCCTGGTTGGGGCTCGTGCAGGAGGCAACCAATCGATGTGTCTGTCCCACATCAATGTTTCTCTTTGTCTTTTCCTCTCTCCTCCACTCTCCCTAAAAATCAATGGAAAAATATCCCCAAGTGAGGATTAAAAAAAAAACTAGAGGGAAATGGCTCCTCTGTGTAACCCTTGCAGCCTTAGACACAGCTGGAAAAATCCAGAATGAGTGGGGAATTAAATATGTATTGATTTCAGAGAGGAAGGGAGAGGGAGAGAGAGATAGAAACATCAATGATGAGAGAGAATCATTTATCAGCTGCCTTCTGCAGGCCCCCTACTGGGGATCGAGCCCACAACCCATGCATGTGCCCTTGACCGGAATCAAACCATGGACCCTTCAATCCACAGGCCAACACTCTATCCACTGAGCCAAACCAGCTAGGGCAAGTGTGGAATTTATTTATTTATTTATTTATTTATTTATTTATTTATTTATTTGACTGCTTCTTCAGGCCTTGATTTAATTATGGCATTAATCACGTTCTTCGGTTTTATTTTTCACTGAAAACATTGTGCCCTATTCCATAGGCTAATGTAGATGCATGTGGCTCAGCTGGGACAGCAAGTGGGTGGGAGTATTGATTGAGCTTTTCTTTCCAGTCTCTGCCTTTCCCATCCAGGGGCTCATGGGTAATTATTCTTTGGTATGCCTAAGCCCAAATTATGTGTGGTTGTGTTTCTAACAAGAAGAACCCCTTCCTTCTAGGAACCTGGGTGTAATTTGCTTGGAGAAGCAAAGAGGATGCTTCTTTGTATGTCCTTGATGTAAACTACCAAGTCAGTCCCCCTTGAAGAATTGGGCTTCTTAAATAACTAGCTATTTCCTGCACAGCCAGCCCATCTTGCAGAATTAGCCTTCATTGGTTGGCCGTTAAAAGTCATCTTCCTGATTGAAAGTCAAGAGTCTCTACCCAGCCTACTATGTGTCTGAGGTTCCCTTAACACCCTGGACAGCCATCTGGGGACAAGCGGAAATGAATGACAGCAGTTTGAAAATAAGTTTGTTTTATTCCCCCACCTTTCCTCCCTTCTCCCCTCCAAAAATAACTTAAGAAAAATTGACCTCTGTAATTTGGGAAAGCAAGGGGGGGGGGATTGAATAAAAGCATGCTAAAATACATTATTTCAGACAGTTAAGGAAAGGTGTTACATTTTAAAGGTAGCTCTATCTCAAAAGTTTGAGTCATGTTTTTCACACACGTGCATGCCAAGATAAAATTGAATTGAGTGAACACTTACTCGGATCTTGAACTTGAGTAATTGAACTTGATGGTCATCACAAGACATGGTGTGGGGGGATAGCTCATTTTTGAAATATTTTGAGAGATGGTTCAGGCAAATACAAGCTAGAAATCGAGAAATCGATCCATGTTCTCTCTGGTTGCCTGGAAGGGATTAATGTTAAATACCATCGGTGAGGTCCTGTCTATTTTCTGCCTGCCCCACCCCTCTTCTCACCCAAGGAAATAAGATATTTATTTGCATATATATAATAGAACAGTCTGTGGTTTGTATCCAGATAGGTACACAACCTTGGTTTGAAGCCTGCCTTCATTTTTTCTTACCTCTCCTGCTTCCATTTCTTGTTTTGTTGATGAGGACAATGATAGCAACCATCCAAAATTTCTATAAAGATTTAGCTAATACTGAATCAGTAGGTGCTTAAAAAATAATGGGTACTATTTATTGAGGACTTTCTATATGGCATGTATTTAACCTTGCACTATGCAACCTATTCTCTTTTCTCTTTAATCTTCAAGACAATCCGGTGACACAAGCATTTTGTGCCCATTTGCTAGATGAGAAGACTAAGTTACGGGGGGTAGAAAGCCACTCAGCCAATAAAAATCAAACGCTAGACCCAAACTCTTCTCTCTTTGACATCAAAGTTTGTACTCTTACTCACTGCATATTTATCTCCCATAGTCCTATTCTAGGGACTGTGGGCCCACTACCAGGGTCAGATGACCTGTCCAGGGCTAGCGAACTTAAAGAGGGAGAGACAAGGAAGACCCCGGTGCATGGATTTCAAGTGTAGCTGAGTTACCAGAACTTTTATATATGCTTATAGGGCTTCATTGGAGCAGTATAGCTCTCGCTATTTCCAACACATCACAGATGGATCAACCCTGGAAGATAACATGCTGGAGGGAAATGACTCCACTAAAATTGCCCTTGCAGCCTTGGACACGGCTGGGGAAATCCAGAATGAGTGTGGAACACCTGAAAAGTAGCTGAGTGTGAACCAGAAACTAGAAGCAGCCCAGCCAAGACTCTTAGCCTTCCTATAGCTTCTTCTGTATTCTGCCATTTGAAGGAAAACTCTTTCACACCACCACTTGCTGGACTCAGTGGCTCCTGATGGCTTGTAAGAGCTAGTGTAGCTTCCAAGCGTGTCATGCGGTCTCTGAGATGTAGCACCAGCCAGAGGAAACCCAGAATCTGGATTAGCTAAGCCCCCCATTGCTGATACCAAAGTCATTTCAAACGCCTGATTTTCTGTTGTCAAAGGGTCTGTTTCCAGGTGTTTGGCCAGATATGTAAGAAGCTCATCAAGAGAAGGTTTGAAGAAAAAACAAAAACCAGGGGTATATTGATTTCTGAGAATTCTCCCGAGTTCCTCTCAGTTGTGGTACTGTCAGCCCGTGATGAGATTGTTGTTGAATTTGGATTGATTTTTGTCTTTCAAGAGTCAGCACAAAACAACTCTTTCTCTGGGTAATCTTTTCTAACCCTCCCCTCCTTTCCAGGTTAGAGTTGACCTTCATGATTGAGATTCTCTTTTACTTCATCAGCTTCTACCTTTTTTAGTCTCTATCACATTGAATTAAAATTATGTCTTATCTGTTTCATCTACTAGACTGAGAACTCCTTGAAGACAGGAACTCTTACCTTCAAGTGCTGAATGTACATTTGCTACATCAGGTGAATGAGGCCTGATTATAAACCAGTGATGAGAGCAAAGAGCACAGTAATATTAAATGGAGGACATCTACAAAAGCTGGCAGTCGAGATATGTTGTTGTCCATATTTGGTTTGGCTTGCTGTAGCCATGGCAACTTGTAGTCTTGAGTTTTGTATACATCCGTAAAACTGCTCTGAATTCAGTGACTTTTGCTCAGTTTGGACCTAGTGTGGAGTCACCAATCCAATGGCTTGTGAACTGTTTTAAACATGTGGGAATTGCAAGTACAATATCAGGGCAGGCCAACTTGAGACATCCTTAGATTGTATTGCTGCTTCTGAACCAACCTGGCTCTTGACCAAGTAAGTGAGTGTAGCTCTGGGCGGGAAGTGGAGAGGTGCCTTGACATCTTCAGGTGGTCGTTTCCTAATATTTCAGCTGGATCCAGGATACAGGAGGGACATTCTAATTGAAAGAGCTTTCTCCAAATGTCTAGAACAAGTAAAAAATAAATAATAATGGCACCAATTTCTCTGTCCTTTTCCATGCACTATCAAAATATCCTTAGGTTAGTCTTGATTTTTTTTAAAAAATATGTTTTTATTGA